>NC_051162.1:145137450-145185378 GCF_013339745.2 Dermacentor silvarum
ATATATATATATATATATATATATATATATATATATATATATATATATATATATATATATATATATATATATAGAGAGAGAGAGAGAGAGAGAGAGAGAGAGGCAAGGCAAGTGATTTGAGGTTTGCCCCCCCCCCCCCCCCACTCAAGAAATGGTTGGTACGCCACTGGAGGTTATATATACTAGTATTCTTTCGCTGCAGGTCGGCGGACATGTAAAGTACAAACACAACGCGAACCTGGGGCTCTATTCTGGACACGCATGGCGGCTGCACGGCCGCCATTATCCGCCATCTTGGCTGTCTCATTGGGCAGTCCGGAGGTCACGTGTTTTGAAATTTGTGCCGGGAAACGGAAGTTTTGCTAAATGCAATTTTTGCGTTTTCGTCAGAATGATGAAACGTGACGTGGAGCTGCAAACTTTATCGACTAATACTTTTTTGTGGTCCTTGGCACCTCTATTGCGACTTTAGCGCTTAAAAAGAAAGTGGACGGTAGCGTGCAGAAGCTCGTGCAATGCATCTGCAATTTCGCGAATATGTGGTGGCGTCCCGAGATAGCCGGCATGTCAGCTTGCTGATTGGCTGAAGGAATATCCTGTGAAGAGCGTCACAGGAAGGGCTGTTTCATAAACGTCAATTTGACGTTGCGTGACGTTGCGCTCGGCCGCCATTGCAGAGATTTTCCGCCATAATTTGTGGTGCCACGAGCCACGCGAATTATGGTAATGAGCGGCCATATGCAATGACAGTGGAGACGCATGCGTATCGCCGCATTTTCCCTGTCATTTGGGGCGATGAAAATCTTTTGTTCACAACGCGTGCTCATAGCATTTGCATCGCTCTCGGGTAGTGTTGGCATTTGTGTTTTGAACCATCATTTTTATTAAAAACACGTTTATTTGAAATAATATTGGTTGAAACTAGTAAACTTCTTGCGACTTTTTGCACTTTTCGCCACAGCGTTTGTATTGTATCAATATTAATGTCTTTTCGCGTAATCAAAAGCTATGACAATGGCGACTTTTTAATTTATAAAATAAATGTACGCAAGGCGGCGTCTTGAGTTTCCTCTCGCGGTGCGAGTAAGCAGCGAAGTGAACAAGAGATGGCAGTGCCGGCGCTTGCGTCGTGCAGCGGATACCTGTGGCGCGCGCAACGCTATCGATGATATTCGGCCGCTTCTCAGCCAGACGAGTCTGGCTTCAGTCACTTGCGGATCACGAGATAGCGATAACGCGCGGCCTAGAGCGTGCGCTGATCACCACTGGCAGGTCGCGTATGTTGTCTCAAGCTAGAAAGCAAGCGCGTGGGCGCCAATATACGATGACTCATTCAGTTTCCCGAGGACACGCATCCTAGCTAATGAAGCAGACGACAGCCTGCGCGCATGCAGACGACGGAAGCGAGAAACGATTTTGATGGAATAATCGTACGCGTTGAGCTAGCTGTTTTATTTTTACTGGGGAGGAAAACTGTTTTGCTTTATCAACCACGCTAGGTTCAATGCCTACATTACAGTTTCTTAGGTGAAACGTCAAATTTGCGTCACGTTACGAAAGCAAAACGGGGCCATGAGCGCCATTTTGTAAGCGTCGCGCCTACGTCACGCCTTGAAGAAAATGGCGGAATGTCCAGAATAGCGGCTCTGGGGCGCGATCAGTTATCTTTGTTCGAAACGCGTTCTGTTCGGTTACAGTCTACTAGAACTATAGTTCGGTTACTGCGACGTCACGAAGTGCAGTATGCAAAATATTTTGAGAATGGGAGGAAGAGAGTAGCCGCAGCCGCCGTATAGATCCAATCCACCAGACGTGCCATGCCAAGCCGGTCGTGCAGCGAGCGACCTGCACGAGCGGATGGTCGCTCAACTACAGACATTCTAGCCACTGTAGCTCAACTTCACATCTCTCGTCGCGTTCTGCTCCTAGCAGACGACGTGCTTGCAATCAAAATGATTGAGATGAGCTTGTCGTCATTTGACGTCACCAAAAAGGACGAACTCCCCGAACGTTTCTCGTCCGGGGAGGTCACCGCTTGCCGATTGGCTGATATCTCCCTCGCGTTTTCACAAATTTTGCATACTGCCATTTTGTGACATTGCAGCAACTGAACGGAACGCGAAACGAACAAAGATCTCGGCTCGCGTCCCTGGCTTCCATTGCGCTTCCACTCGCACTTTCCGGACGCACATACAGATAGAATCACTCAGGTGCACTATGTATGCCAAATTCAAATTGTAATGGAATAGCGTGCCGCAGGCGCGGATCCAGGGGGGATGTCCGGATGTCCTGACCCCCCCCTCAGATTTCTGCATCGCCCCCCCCCCCCCCCCCCCTGCTGACACGGGGACGGCCCTGTCGCAAAAAAATATGGCCACCAGCATTTTTCAAAAGTATTTTTCGCGAATACCAGTGGTAGCAGCCATGTAGAAGTAAAGCTAGCTCGCTCACAAGCTTAGTTATATTCCGTAGGGGTGTGGTGTCGCGAAGTTGCCGTAGTTATTGTTTCTCATGAACACCTTGGACCTCCTGGCGCCGGCCGTGCCTTACTCGTCCCGTCGGTGGCGTCGAATGAACGAGGGGACGTCCCTTTTGCCAAGCACGCCGATGTCCGCGCGAGCGCCTTCGCGCCTGATCAACTTAGTTCCCCATTGGGGTGTCATCGGTTGCCTCATTTGCTGTCATCGGTTCCGCGACCAACCTGCTTAATGAAAGAGATCTCTCGCTGAAGTGTTCATATATATATATATATATATATATATATATATATATATAACAACTAACAGCCTAACTAAGAACTACGCATAGACAACTTTTTTTTTTAACTGTAGCACTCATTGTGATCACAGTTACACGTTGACAATATCCAGTACGAGCACAGTACCGTTCGTACGCTACAAGTTTTTCATTGTAACTTCGCAGTTTTATTGTCGTACATTAAGCATAGGAGGCTCAAGCCCACCGGATCCGTTTATCTGAGTGGGCGTTCTCGCGGAGCGGGGCGAAGCCTCGAGCATGGGCTGCGAAATGGGGGAGCGTGACGTCAGCGGCCAACGCCAGCGCGCGGGCCTAGGATGGCGTCGCGTGGTTAGAGAAATGGGAGCAGATGCGCGCCTTGTGTAAAAGGATGACGTCGCGTGGGAAACAAAACATGAAGACGCTGGCTCGCGCTCACGGCTACTACGCTACATCGTTCTTCTTGTAGGTGGCGTCGTGAGTCTTCACACGCGGTGATTCGCATATCGTAAACAACTAGCGTAGTGGTTGCCGCGTTGAAACGAAGGTGTCTCAGCCGAACACAAAGAATCTTCTTAAGGAAATCAAGGTGTCCCAACAGAACTCCAAAGCCGGACCCGTGCTTACGCATTTATAACGAACCTGCGACAGACCATCCCAAATTTTATTTTAAGAAACAATACAGGCTGATATACCGGGTGTTCAAAATTAAGCTTTATGGTTTTCTTAAAATTAGGCACTGGGAGGCACGTGAAGACCACCTGCGCAAATAAGTTGTGTGGCCAGGGGGACACAAAGTGAGATAATTATCGCTGTCAGCAACCGAATTAACTAAAATTGAATAATTAACTTTTTATTGACTGCAGTAAGTGTGTATGTTTGTATTCAAAAGTTAGAGGCAGTCGTGTTTCTGCACAGTTTCACTTGGAAGAATTCGTCTAGCATGTCTATGCTCCGATATATCCAACTCCAAATTTTAATTGTCGTTCGCATGATTACGCATGCAAGAGAGTGAGGATCAGCGCAAAGCTCCTCCCTGATGTGACGCGGCTGTTGGGTGCAGCGTTTAGTCTGACAACGCGGCGGAGGCATTGGCAAAGATAATAACTGCCCCCCTTCCCCTCACGGCTGGCGAAAAAAAAAAATCGAAGAACCCGTAACCGCTGTCGTAACACGCGACCGCGCAGCCTGTAAAGATGGCGGCAGCTGCCATGCCGAGATAATGGCGCGAGCGGAGAAGCCGGAGGCCAGTGCGCGTGCGTAATGGTGACTAGACGACCGGGCATGGTCCTTGTTTGGGCTACGCAAATAAAGTGACTGCTGATTTACAAGTATTGTAAGCTTTATTGAAATCAAAAGCAACAACTGCACCATCAACAGCAGAAACCTTTTTAGCTATGCTAACGAATATTTCATACTGCCGCTTTAACTTTGGTGTTGTCATGCACAAATCTCATGACAACACTTCACCCATCAAGATGTCAATGCCCTAAAAATGTCCAAAATGCCTCCCTTCCACAGCAACGCAAAGCATAAACCGCTCTCGCGTCGAGTCGATAACTCTGCGCAGTGCAATTGAAATTTGGAGTCGGATATCTCGGAGCACGAACACGCTAGAATAATTCTTCCGACTGATACTGTGTAGAAACACGACAGCCTCTAGGTTTTCAATACTGTGAGCGCATTTTGCGCATATCGTCGTCGTCATCTGTACAAACGACTCATCATCTTGTGTGAGCGCTATTTGTGCATATCGTCGTCGTCATCTGTACATACGACACATCATCATCTTTTGTCTCGTGCGGTGCTTCGTCTCTGACTCGGGCGACTGCTCGGAAATAAAGGCATCGCATCGGTCAACGTCTCACAAGTGGTGGAGGTGCTGGGTAGGTGAAGGAGAGCGACCAGAGGAGGTTGTGTACGGTCCGGGAACGGAGGAATCTGGTCCAGGTGTCCTGTCTCGCTCAAAGTTGGCGTAGCCGCGCCTGTCACCTGGGTGACGCCCGGGAACGTAGTAATCCAACCTAGGTGCGCTGTCTCGCTCAAAGGTAGCATAGCCCCGTCGTTCATCCTGCTGACGCCGACGGCAGTAGCGAGAAATGTGGCCGCGAATACCGCAGTAGAAACAAACCGGGCGCGACGACCGCCACGGAGAGTAGTACGGCTGCGCCGGTATGTGTCGTCAGTGTTTCGCCTGCCACATCTTCCGCGTATTGTACGCCCGCAGAAGGCCACACTGGTGCTATTAAGGCCACCTTGAGTGCAGATCTCAATCCGGCCCAGACCAATGCACTCCTCACCATTTTAATGAAGCATGAAGCTTGTTTTGACGTTTCTTCGCGAGGCCTGGGTCAGACCACTGTAACTACTCATCGAATTGAAACAGACGGCTCTCGCATCATTCGCCGTCGCCCGTACCGTGTGTCACCTTCGGAGCGAAAAGTTATAGAAGAACAAGTGAACGACATGCTGACACGCAACATTATAAGGCCTTCAGCAAGCCCTTGGTCTTCTCCTGTTGTGCTTGTTAAAAAAAAAGGATGGTTCTGTGCGCTTTTGCATCGATTATAGGGCGCTCAACAAAATTACCCGTAAGGATGTTTATCCAATGCCTCGTATTGACGATGCTTTGGATACCTTACAAGGTGCCGAGTATTTCTCGAGCCTCGACTTGCGCTCCGGATATTGGCAGATTCCCATGCATGAGCCAGATAAAGAAAAGACTGCGTTTGCTACACCTGATGGCCTTTTTGAATTTAACGTGATGCCTTTTGGATTGTGCAATGCACCAGCTACGTTTGAACGTATGATAGATACAGTACTCCGTGGCTTAAAATGGAAGACCTGCCTTTGTTACTTGGACGACATTGTCATCTTTTCGTCGAGTTTCTCCCAGCACCTACAACGTCTAGACCAAGTTCTCGCGTGTCTAGCAAAAGCTGGTCTCCAACTCAATACTAAAAAGTGTCGCTTTGCAAGCCGAAGCATTAAAGTATTGGGCCACGTCGTCAGTAAGCATGGCATCCAGCCTGATCCCGATAAAATCGCTGCAGTACTGCAATTTCCGCCACCAACCGCTCTTAAAGAACTCCGCAGCTTTCTAGGACTGGCGTCCTACTTCCGCCGCTTTGTCCGTGACTTCGCCACCATCGCCGCTCCTCTACACAAACTTCTGACTTCGAGCGCGTCCTTTGTGTGGTCGAACGACTGTGAAGCCGCCTTCCAGACCCTCAAACGAGTTCTCACGTCAGGGCCCGTGCTCCGTCATTTCGATGCAACGGCCCCGACTATTCTACACACTGATGCCAGTGGGCATGGAATTGGCGCTGTCCTGCTGCAGCGGAATCAGAAGTCCGAAGAGCAAGTCGTGGCTTATGCAAGTCGTGCTCTTTCTCCTGCTGAGCGCAACTACACGATTACAGAACAGGAATGCCTCGCCATCGTGTGGTCAATACAAAAATTTCGTCCCTATCTCTACGGCCGCCATTTCACAGTTGTGACCGACCATCATGCTCTCTGTTGGTTGTCGTCCCTGAAAAACTTGTCTGGACGCCTCGGCCGTTGGGTACTGCGCTTACAGGAATATGACTTCACTGTCACGTATAAGTCCGGCAAACAACATCAAGATGCCGACGCTTTGTCGCGCTGCCCGCTGTCCCCAAACGCCCATGCTTCACCTTCGGTATGCACGTCACCATCTAGCCACACGTCTCAGCGCACGCCCAGTAGCCCGGGACAGTCAGTTGCCTCAGTTGACTTTCTCCCGTCTACTGACCTCGTCTCACTCCAACGTACTGACCCATACTGCCGTACGCTGATCGACCGACTTACTGGCTTGGCACGACCCCCCAACAGTCGCTTAAGACGACAACTTTCGCGTTTTAAGCTTCAAGGTGGAGCGTTATTTCGATCAATCTACCATCCTTCCGGTAACCGGTGGGTGCCAGTAATACCTCGCTCACTTCGACTCCAAGTATTGGAAGCATTTCGCGACGACGCGACGGCTGGCCACTTGGGCTTTCATAAGACCTACGACCGCATCAAAACGCGTTGTTTCTGGCCGGGCCTTTCCACCTCAGTCGACAAATACGTTGGCTCCTGCGCATCATGCCAACACAGAAAACGCTCGACATCCCTTCCAGCCGGTCCTCTGCAGCCTCTACCATGCCCGTACACCCCCTTCGAAATTGTGGGCATAGACTTGTATAGACCCCTCCCACTCACGCCCGCTGGTCACCGCTGGATCGTTACCGCAGTGGATCATCTAACGCGCTACGCTGAGACAGCGGCTCTTCGCTCTGGTACTGCCTCCGAAGTCGCCGAGTTTTTCGTGCACGGAATCGTTTTGCGCCACGGCGCACCTCGTGTCCTCCTGAGTGACCGTGGCAAGACGTTCCTATCGCATGTCCTCCGTGAAGTCCTTCAGGCCTCGGACACCATCCATAAGACCACATCATCGTACCATCCGCAAACAAATGGTCTTACGGAGCGTTTTCATCGAACTTTGTCTGACATGATGTCAATGTATGTTCGACCCGATCACACCAACTGGAACACCATCCTACCTTTTGTGACGTTTGCGTATAATACTGCCGTCCAACGTACAACCAATTACAGTCCCTTCTTCCTGGTGTACGGTCGTGCGCCGTCTTTCGTCTTGGACACTACACTCCTTTCAGCACCTGCTGCTCCATCCGCGTCTCTTCCTGAGGAATTTGCCGCTCGCCTCTCCCGGTGCCGTGAACTTGCCCGCGCCAACACCGCTATACCATTCAGGACAAAAGGAAAATTCGCTATGATGCGACGCGTCGCGTTGCTTCGTTCCGCCCAGGCGACGAAGTTCTTTTGTGGAGACCTGTTCGCGCACCGGGGCTCTGTGAAAAATTTCTCCACAGATATCTCGGCCCCTACACCGTTTTGCAACGAACTTCGGCCGTTAACTACAGCGTCACTCCTGTCAGCTCAGCTACTGACCGCCGCCGCCGCACTACGGAAATCGTTCACGTATCTCGCCTGAAACCCTACATTCGCCGTACCTACCCTTTCTAGTTTGCGGTCTTGCTGACCGCTTTCCTGAAGGGGGGAAGTTAGTGTGAGCGCATTTTGCGCATATCGTCGTCGTCATCTCCACAAACGACTCATCATCTTGTGTGAGCGCTATTTGTGCAAATCGTCGTCGTCATCTGTACATACGACTCATCATCATCTTTTGTCTCGTGCGGTGCTTCGTCTCTGACTCGGGCGACTGCTCGGAAATAAAGGCATCGCATTGGTCAACGTCTCACAATACAAACATACCCACTTACTGCAGTCGACAAAAATAATTGTTCAATTTTAGTTAATTGGGCTGCTCACAGCGATAATTATCATCTCACTTTGTGCCCCCCTGGCCACATAACTTATTTGCACAGGTGATCTTCGCGTGCCTCCCAGTGCCTAATTTTAAGAAAACCATAAAGCTTAGTTTTGAACAACCTGCATGATCAGGCACAGCCGCCAAGCACATGGCTGTATTGGGTAACGTCCTTTTCCTATAAGCACGGAGAAACCGTACCTGGCTTCGCTACAGGTCTTCTTCCTCTTTCTGGGGTTTTACGTGCCAAAACCAGTTCTGATTATGAGACACGCCGTAGTGGAGGGCCCCGGATTAATTTTGACCACCTGGGGTTCTTTAACGCGCACTACAACGCAAGCACACGGGCGTTTTTGCATTTCGCCTACATAGAAATGCGGCCGCCGCGGCCAGGATGCGATCGCGCGATCTCGTGCTCAGCAGCGCAATGCCTGAACTGACTGAGCCACCACGGCGGGCTAGATGGCGCGAGGTAACACTCGTTTTCATGATGACAGTGGCGGCCGGGGAATAAAAACAGCGCGAACTTCTTGGCAATAAATACAAAAAAAGAAGAAAAAAAAAGTGATTTGCCCTCTCAAGCCTTGTAGGCTACAGGTGCTGCTCTAGCCGTATAAAACGCGGGTTTATCGTGAGCAGAAACGGTGAATTTCGGTAAATGATAAAGGCTACTATCATCATCATCATCGACAGAAGCTGACCCCCCCCCTCAGAAAAAACCTGGATCCGCCCCTGGCGTGCCGCACGTAAACGACGCTATTGTAAAACTCGCTTGCTGCAAAGCTGGTTTGCATTCTAGAATGGTGACGCTATTTCCTTTAACGCCGCTCTGACGCTAACGATGAACTTGAACTATATTTACAAGATTGCCGAGTGAATTTGCTGTCAACACCGAATTAACTGCTGGAGTCGAGGACCGCAACTGACTCATAGCAACCCAGAACCACGCCGTCGTACACGTATTTCATAGGCACAGAATGAATCGTTTCAGGTGCAGATTAACACACTCACGATTGAACTTGCGCTCTGCACCACATCGCTCAGATTACAATGTGTCGTCCTCTCACAGAGATCACCCACACCGATTCCAGGGTTCTCATCTGCAATACGACCACATTTCTCCTCATCGCATGGGGCAATGAGCGTCAAAGACAAACGCCGAATTGACAACCGACCTTTCCGCTACCCTAACGACAGCAACTCTCCAAGTGACGCAAGTTACCGATGTAAATGGAACTAAACTTCTGCAGTAAATACCGAACTGTATGTATAACAATACCTTGGTTCGATTGGTCTTATTCTGCTGCCTTTATCTTTAAATTGGAAAGTTAGGTGGACATTTTTCCCAAGACGCAAAAAACAATGAACTCCGAGGATTGCAACGTCTCTGGCGATGAGAAACGGGCGCGGGCAGACACGATGGGGGTCACGTGCGCAACGGGTGGAACGTTTGAGGCTTCTGGCTGGCCATTGGCTGGCAGCCGAGTGAGGACATAGGTGAGGAGGTAAACCGAGGAAAAAACCAAGAAAAAAAGACGAAAGCGTGTGGCTCATGACGTGGAGCGCGGGTGTTTCGAAAAATAATAATAGCGCAACCTTGTTCTGTGCGTGAGTGACTGCTTGCGAATTAAGTGGCCGGAACAACAAACAGCATGTTACTATGCTGCACAGAAAAAACTAAATAACACGAGTGGCTCTACATATGAGTCCGTGAGGTCACCGCGTAGGGCGCCTACTCGCACCAAAGTGATATTCCTTTAAGCACGTATCGGCGCGTACTGAGCGCTGCACACATCACACACAGAGTTCAGCTTCTTTCTTGGCTCCCGAGACTTTGCCGAGGGGCAAACAGGCACGAAAGAAGCAGATGTACTTACCTTGCACTCGAGTCTCGGCCGTCGTCACTGGGCTCCCATTTTCCAGTGGGCCACTAAGATTCCAGTACCTAGCTGCTCGCATTTATTGTACTTGCGCCGTTGCGACTCGATAAATGTTCTAGAAACTTGCCAAGTTCAGTCTCTGGATCATTTAGATTACAGTATATGTAATCCATTTTTATCGCTAAAAACTTAACTAGGCCCTTGAGCAGGCTCTGTCCCCGTTTGTGACATCACGGTGATGCTGGTGCAGAAACCTAAAGGGCTTTACAGAAACCTCACCGCAGTAGCGCCACCCGCTGTGGATTCGTTTCACTTCTTGCTTAGAGCCGTAAGAACAGGTTCTTTGTTCTTGTAGAAGTGCAACTGACCAATACAGGTAAAATACTTTTCTTCTTTTTCTTTAGTGCCCATACTGCCCTGGAATTCACGTTCGATGGTCAGGGGTTAAGTCTACAACCTGCGAAAGGTCTGTCTGCAACCGCTGAAGAAAATGAAGCTGTAGCTGGGGGATCCTATTTAAATTCAAGGGAAAGGAGGAATCCGTTTTCTCATAGGCCCAGTGTACTTCATAGAGTACATCTGCATTCATCTTCTTGCAATGCTATACATATGAAGAGTACCTATATGGAATAGCATGCATTTCATCGTTACGCCATTCTTCTCTAAAACGTCCACACTAACCTCAGTTCCAAGAAGCATATGCTATGCTTGACAAAAAATAAAGAAGGTGCAGTAGCGCACCCGGGATCTCTGCCAGGGGGGGCTGAATTTGGGTGTGAGTAGGGGGGGGGGAGCAAGCACTTTGCATAATATTGACGCGAGATAGGCTGGCACCTGCGGCCGCCCGCCACTGCAACGAGAACGACGAAGTGTGTACTGAAACACGCGCTCTCTGACTGTCAGCCTATATTGAAAAGAACACCATTTTGCCAAGGTCTCGATTGCTATCTTCGTGACATTTTCTGGTGGAGGTGCTGGGTAAATGATACGATCGCCCGAGACGCAGCATACTCCTGACTTGTTGCCAGTGTGTAGTCCGACAGAGCTCACCCCGGTACACGTCCGTACCAGCCGTCGTCTTCAGGGGCTCCAGCCACAGCACGGTCTGCTACCTGATCCTACCAGGGCGATGCACCAATCGTCTTTGCAGGAAAGCAGGAAATCTTTGCCGGCCTTATCCACAAACCACCGACTACGCTTGCAGCCTTTCTCGCTCAAGCCACTGCAATGGAAAGGGCACTACAACAGCGTGCCAGGCAGTACAATCGAAACGTGAGTGCAATTTCGAGTGGCGTCCCTAACGTGACACTGGGAAGCGACGTCAGCGACCTGAGAGAATTAATAAGAGCTGTCATAAGAGAAGAAGTCCAAAAAATGCAGGCGATCGACTTTCTGTGGCGGAGATGGTGCGAGACGAAATCAGGCAAGCCATCCAAGTTCCTGAACGCTTCAGGGCACCACATCCGCAAGAGCAAGTTAGGATGACTTATGCGGAAGCCGTACGACGTCCGTCGCTGTATAATACATCAAACGTCGTGCACAGCACGGAACAGACAGAAGTCGGGTTCAGCCGTCGTAATACGCCGTTTATCAACAAGTCCAGGCCAAGAAAGAGTGATGTCTGGCGCGCTCCTGACCACATTCCGCTCTGTTTTCATTGCGGCGCAGCCAGCCATATCTACAGGACGTGTCCCTACCGACGCGTGGGTCTCTGTGGGTTCTCTCTGAATGCGCCGCGTCCACGACGTGGTGAGCGACCGGTGGAAATCAAGAGCTTCCTGGCGAGTCGTCCGAATTTCTTCGAACAGCCAAGGCACGAGCCTTGCTCGTCATCACCGGCTCCGTCACGATACCGGTTGCCAAGTCCTGCGTTCCATCGAGACGCCCGTAGGCGCCGTTCGCCCAGTCCTGCAAACCGGGAAAACTGAGTTCAGCGACCTCTGGAGGTGAGGCCGCTGACGCTGAATGTACCGAATATCCTCCATTACGACGCAAGCGACGACAGCGACGTCAACAGACCGACGTTCAAATGCACTCAGGTGATCCAAGGCACGTCGTAACATTGGATATACCAGTCAGCATAGACGACGAAGAAGTCACAGCTTTAGTCGACACTGGCGCAGACACCTCTGTTATGAGCCGACAACTTGCCGCTAAACTGAAAAAAGTTGACATGCAGTGGACTTGGTCGCAGGTCCGTACTGCTGGAGGACACCTCTTAAAGCCCGTGGGCAGGTTTACAGCACGAGTGAATATTTGCGGCTTTACGTACGTCGAAGATTTCATTATCCTGCTGAGTTGTTCGCGAGAGTTGATCCTTGGGATGGACTTCCTGCAGGCTAATGGAGTCATCACTAATTTGCAAGAGTTGCGGGTAACGTTTTCGACGGCGCATGCCATAGCAAGCAACAAGTACAACTGTCATGACAACGCCTTGCGCATCGTCGACGACAATGTCACGTTACCGCCAAGGAGCAGCGTATTAACCCTTGTAACCTGCTACGCATTCGACGACAGTGAGGGCATTGCCGAGGCAAATATTTCGCTGCTGCTCGAACGGTATATCTGCATAGCTCGAGGCCTCGTTCAGTTGCAGAGCAAGCAGTCACTAGTTCTTCTGACGAACTTCAGTAACGAGTTTCAGCACGTCCCTCAAGGCACGGCTGTTGCCTTCCTCAACCAAATTGCGGATTTCTCCGACGTCGGCACTTTAGAGGTGACTTCACCGGACGTGACAGATGCTACCACGCTTTGCAGCCGCATTCACATTAATGCCGGTTTGTCGGAACAACAGAAGCAACGACTATTAGGCCTCGTGAGCGAATTCTCTAGCTGCTTCTCTACAGAATCTAAAGTTCAGCGCACCTCTGTTTCGAAACACCGTATTTTTACAGAGGAATCGGCGCGCCCAGTTCGTCAGCATCCATATCGCGTGTCGCCAATGGAAAGAGAGGCGATTAAACGCCAGGTGAAAGAAATGCTGTACGATGACATGATTCAGCCTTCGACAAGCCCGTGGGCGTCCCCCGTCGTTCTGGTAAAAAAGAAGGACAATACACTACGCTTCTGTGTCGATTACAGACGGCTTAAAAATGTCACCAAGCGCGATGCTTGCCCTCTGCCCAGGATTGACGACGCCTTAGACCGTCTACATCATGCCCAGTTCTTTACCTCGTTAGATCTTAAGTCAGGGTACTGGTAGATCGAAGTCGACGAGCGCGACCGCGAGAAAACTGCATTCGTGACACCTGACGGGCTATACGAATTTAAGGTCCTCCCATTCGGCCTGTGTTCCGCTCCCGCCACATTCCAGCGAATGATGGACACTGTACTCGCTGAACTGAAGTGGCAGACATGCCTCGTCTACCTGGACGACGTCGTTGGTGTTTTTAAGCACGTTCAATGAACACCTGGCTCGGATGAAGAGCATTCTTGATGCTATCCACAAGGCAAACCTCACCATCAAGCCTGAAAAATGCCACTTTGGTTTTCAGGAACTCAAGTTTCTGGGACACGTGGTCAGCCCCGCATGGCGTTCGGCCAGACCCTGAGAAGTTGGCTGCCGCTGCTGAGTTCCCTCGTCCTACAGATAAGAAGGCTGTTCAGAGGTTTTTAGGACTCTGCGCCTACTACCGTCGTTTCGTTGAAAGTTTCTCCAAAATCGCTGAGCCTTTGACGAGATTCACACGCCACGATGTGCCCTTTTTGTGGACGGAAGAACAAGAACAGGCTTTAACAGAATTACACAAACGACTGCAAAAAGCTCGGGTGCTCGCGCATTTTGACGATGATGCTGAAACTGAAATCCACATGGACGCCAGCAACATTGGTCTCGGAGCCATTCTTGTTCAGTGGTAAGACGGTACGGAATGTGTAATCGCTTATGCGAGCCGTAGTCTCACAAAGGCAGAGGCTAACTACTCGACCACTGTAAAGGAGTATTTAGCAGTCATTTGGGCCATCAGTAAGTTTCGACCCTACCTGTATGGCCGGCCATTTCGAGCGGTCAGTGACCACCATTCACTTTGTTGGCTTGCCAATCTCAGGGATCCATCAGGCCGCCTCGCTCGTTGGAGTCTCCGCCTACAGGAAAATGACATAACTGTCGTCTACCAATCTGGACGAAAGCACAGAGACGCTGACTGCCTGTCACGTGCTCCGATTCCACTGACATCATCAGATTTGGAGCAAGATTTGCCAATTCTTGGTGTCGTTGACACGGTGCGGATGGCTGACCTACAACGTGCGGACACAGACCTGCTTGCTATTATCTAGTATCTTCAAGGAGCTGACGTTGTTATCCCACGACCGCTGTCACGAGGACTGACATCGTACTGCCTGCGGAACAATGTACTTTACAAGAAAAACTTTGAAAACAGTCAGGAAATGTTCCTTCTCGTCGTCCCTATAACATTGCGCCAAGAAGTTTTGCAGGCATGTCATGACGACCCCTGTGCCGGGCACTTAGGCTTCACCAGAATACTAGCACGCATATGCCAGCGATACTACTGGCCACGGCTATTTTTGTCTGTTCAGCACTATGTGAAAACCTGTCGTGACTGCCAGAGGTGTAAAGTACCACCCGTCAAGCCCGCCGGTCTCCTCCAACCTCTGGACCCACCTCCAGCGCCATACCAACAAGTGGGCATGGATCTCCTAGGTCCATTCCCTACGTCATCTTCTGAAAACAAATGGATAATTGTCGCAACCGACTACCTAACCCGTTTCGCTGAGACCAAAGCTGTACCCCGGGCAACTGCTGCTGAAGTCGCCAAGTTTTTCGTCCTCAACATTGTACTGCGCCATGGTGCACCCGCTGTCCTCATTACTGATCGTGGTGCAGCATTTACAGCTGATTTAATACGAGAGGTGGTCACGTTGACGCACAGCAACCATCAGAAAACCACGGCTTATCAACCCCAAACTAACGGATTGACAGAGCACCTTAACAGACCACTGGCCGATATGCTCTCGATGTATGTTGATGTAGAGCACAAGACATGGGACGAAATTTTGCCATACGTGACATTTGCCTATAATACAGCTGTGCAGGAGACCACCCAGCTCGCCCCATTTGAACTTGTCTATGGACGTCGCGTCACGACACCTTTAGATGCCATGCTTCCAATAGATGACGGCACCACGACAAGCGAGGGCGCTGATGACTTTATCCAGAAAGCGGAGGAGGCTCGCCAGCTTGCTCGGAACCGCATCTGTAGCCAGCAGAGTACCGACGCCCGTCGTTACAACCAGAGCCGACAGAATGTCCAGTACAACCCCGGCGACCACGTGTGGGTGTGGACACCTGTCCGTCACCGTGGGCTCTCGGAGAAATTGTTGTGACGATACTTTGGACCATACGAGGTTGTGCGCCGGCTTAGCGATGTGAATTACGAGATCCTGCCCCAAAGCGTTGATCCTCGCTTGAGCCGACGACGTCCCCGCCCCGAAGTTGTACACGTAGTACGGATGAAGCCATACTACACCCGCGAGTGAAGTGCACCATTCAAACCCTTCGCAGTGTTGTGTGGTTATCCTTCGTTTTCTGTGACCACATTTGCCATTAGAGCTGTCTTGCCCCCTTATGAACTTTATTTTACCCAGCCGACCGGGACGGTCGCTTTTGGAAGGGGAGAAATGACGCGAGATAGGCTGGCACCTGCGGCCACCGGCCGATGCAACGAGAACGGCGAAGTGTGTATTGAAACGCGCACTCTCCGAGTGTCAGCCTGTATTGAAAAGAAGACCATTTTGCCAAGGTCTCGATTGCTATCTTCGTGACAATATGCAATTTCCTTGCTTCAGACAGAGGAATCTAACAGCAAATAAAATGCTTTATAATTTTAATAATAAAGACACCAAGGATGATGGCGATGTTTATTTCTTCAGCACATTAGTCAAAGTAATTTAAGAGTGAATGAATAAATACAAGACAGTGATAAAGTGTTTTTGTTAATCAGGAAAATTCAACCTCAAGCCACCTCCTGAATTGTTACGACAATGTGAACAGAGCCCTGAAGGTACACGTTGGACTGGTGGGGCTGGACGTGAGGGGGGGAGGTGGTTAACTCGGCCTCAGGGGGGGGGGGGGGGCGTTACAACACCGGAACCCCCCCCCCCCCCCCCCCCGTCGGTGCACCACTGAGAAGGTGCATGTACAGCAGCACCTGCTATGTTCAGCACTTCTCCAAGTTTGGCAATGAATAGATCAAATACATCATGCTGGTGACACAAAATGACAATGTGGTCATCTTGGCAGGACCCTTATTAGTAAAATGGCATACTAAGGAACACAGTATGTTTCTTCTTTAATTATTTACAGGTGAAAATGGTACTGTACTTTTAAACGTACACTGGGCCTTACAAGAAAAAAACTTTTCATCCTTGCTACTCGAGTGCCCGTGGCGCCCCGAAGATGCCGTTACCAAACATACAACGTCCGAAGACGTGAACCTCCTCGCCGAGACGTGGGAGGCCAAGATCTCCACCCCGGCCCTGGACGAACAACGACGTCTTGTCGCCAGAGCCCGGGATGCTATCACGGCCAGAGGATTCCTGGAATGAGGGACCCTCCCACCTAGAGTGATCCACTGCTCAAACGCTCGGGAACACCGTCTCGAAAATTAAAGTTTATTTCATCATCATCATCATCCTTATTTCAAAAAACAAGGAGCAACCTCAAGATGTGCCAGTCAGGCAGAGAGGGGTTGACATAACTTGGTGAACTATTATTGTCTCACTTTGATAGATGTCTATTTAGGAAAGTCACACACATACTGACATTTTCGTTGCACACATTCCAAGGCTTTTTGTTGCCGCTGCTGATGGTTATTTTTCTCCCTTTGTTGAAGCATGTATGGGATACAGAGTCAGAATGTGCAACTCTTTCAGTGATAAATTTCGCTGGGAACTTAGTGCATGTCCGGTCCTTTTTATCTTGTTTTGCTACACATTTTTCAGCACTCATTCCTTGGGTCAGACATATCTGACCAGCTTGACTCGAGCAGCAGATATTCGATTCACTAATGGTTCACAGCACTAGTGCGAGAAATGTTCAGGTGGTACCAGTGCATTGCGTACATGATTCCGCTGCGGCACGTTGCATGCATTTTTTTTTTCTCATTCTTTTGCTCAGGTGCCATGTTATACGTTTGGCCAAACTGCTCAATGACCTTTTGTTTGTTGGACTGCATTTTTGGATCAGCACAAGCTCCCTGTGCTGTCACTGATGTGGACGTCGCTTGCTCAGTTTATCAGTGCAGATAATCAAACAAGTTTGATGGGAGCTTGAAAAACTGCTATAGTGGTGTGCGCAACAAAATTCCTAGTACCGAAGGCTATTCCGGCTGTAATGAAACATGGTTGGGGAGGATTTCCACATCCTCTGGAAGTGCCTGCAGTGTCGGGAAACATCACCTCTGTGAGATCATCTGCAAGGTGCCTCGTCTATGGCCATTCACCATCAAACGCAGATGTTCCCTGCACCGCGGTGACACCTTGCCTGCACCACATGGCAATCGAGGGGCCACGGCGCAGTAGCGCACTTTTGCAGCTGAAAATTGAGGGCTGCGGCATAGCGCACCATGAACTGGTGCACGTGGTGCAGTGAACCGCACGTGAATCAAACAGACTTAGTTCTGCTACAAGCAAGAAAAACACGCAGTTCCAGGAGATATGTGGTTATTTACAATATTAGAGCGTTTAATAAATATAGACAAGCCACAACACCGTGACTGATAAGGCGATTTAAGTGTGACAGCTTCGGTGTCTGCTTACACAACACTGAGCCGTTGCGCGGTTCTAGGCTACATATTACAGTGCTTCCTTTCCCGACAATGCCTTGGATGCTCCTCGAATGACTACTCCGGCAGGTGGCTATCCGGACGATGCCAATTTTTTTTTTCTTTCTGTCCACGGCACTGCCTTCTCTTCCTTAGGTGAGGGTTGCAGGGGAAGTGTGGGCTTGATCAGATGCTCATCCTTTCTTGGCCAAATGCTGCGGGTTCTGCGCTCCCTTCCAAAGTTCAGAACATCTTCTTCTTGGTTGCAGTGTAGCGTTCCATGTACTGCAAAGACATCACATGCTATGACCATTGTGATATAGGGAAGCAAATTCGCAATACTGTGTTCAACTTCACTTGAGTCAATTCTGCTCATTTTACACCAGATCTTTATTTGTCCCTTGTACTGCAAGGAAAGGTTACATGCTGTTAAGGCTGCGATGCAACGAAATAAATTCTCACAATACTGCGTCCAATTTCATTCTAGTCAATTCAGCTCCTTTGAGACCAGATTTTTATCACAATTCCTTGATACTGAAGATAGTGTAATGTCAGATGAGACCATAAATAATTTAACAGGCTAGCACACTACAAATAGTAATTCTATGGCTTTTCTATGAAACCACATATACAAAAAATGCATGTGTTGCATACTGTTTATAATAGTGGACAAAATCCTAGTTATTTTTGTCTCAAGTTTATTTCATGAAGAGGACTGTGCATCATGATGAATATGATGAATATGGTGATCATAAAAGTTCCCAGTAGTTTCGTTAGATGGCACAACCAGCTAAGTTCCAGTTAAATATGGAAAAAAAAGGATCACTGTTTTTATTGTTGGCAGTGGTGAAAATGTTGTGCGAGTCCTTGCAATCACTACTTGCATAATAGCATTAATAATTGTGCAAAATAACTTATATGCGACAGAAAATGCTTTACACAACAGGTGGAAAACTTATTTTTAAATGTAGCTTCCTTTCTATACAGTTTGTAACTTACCAGTTTAGTGGTCCATGTGTGCTTTAAAAGAAAAGATAAAGTCGTCGAAAATTTTACTGACTGCAATTGAAGTGTGATAACGCAATAATTGAAAATCACGCAACTAAAGCTTACCACATGATTTGAACAAATAATCTCAGCTCTCATCACATCCATATTTCTTGAAGGAAAAATGGTCTTGTGGTTGCCCTATTGTCCGTCATTAGAACATACTGTGAAGCTGAGCAAGTTCAGTGGTGGAACAGCCATGTTACCTTTTGGTGCAAGTCATGGAGCAGGCAAAATGCTGATTTGGCACAGCGATAAGCACTTTTGGCACAGTGTGACATGTACAGTCAACCACAAATGTTTATGGACCACGGAATCTCAGAAGCATTCAATTTCCGAGCAGCCTGCAACCTGTAAAACCGAACATTACGACGTTGTTCACATATACTGGTAGAGGCTGTAAATGCGTATACTAGGGTGCAATGTGAGGCTGCGCAGATATTTAGCTTTTTATCAGATCTCGTGTTCCGTAAATTTTTGTGGTTGACGGTACATCTATACACATTATGGTCTCGATATTAATTCAAATAATTAATATAGAGGAGCTTGTTTCATGCGCATCAATGTGGCATTTGGGATAAAAATTACCGGGCTACTAGTTTCATTAGTTTTAACAGAATAGCTTTCCACGTGCGTATATCACTGTATAATGCTGCTTCAACCCCTTTGGGTTGCAAAAGGCGCTTCCGGGCTCATCATGCTTTGTGCGAGTAGGAAGATAAAAGATTGCGCAACAAGGACGTGTAAGGAAGACCATGCCTGTAATGGACGTATGCGACTAAACCCTCACTTCCATCTTCTGGTTTCTTTACTTGTAATGTGCAAAATGTCTGCTCCATAACTGTGCATTAGGTCATGTGAAAGCTGAATAAGTTACCACCAAAGGATTCACTCTTCCGATTGATTAATGTTGCAAGAAAGGTCCCACTAATAGCAAATTGCATGCCAGCGGTTGTGCACGCATATTAAAGGAATTGTTACAGGTGCACTGCCAACAATTATACGTATGCTGAGCAATGTCCAATGCGACATCATCCAAAGCTTCATTTACCAAAAGCCTCTTGAAGTGAGCTCCGTGCCACACTAGTACGAGCATTACAGAACTTTACATTACATACAGGACCATGCAATGGCATTACATTGAAACCTCCTCAGGGGAGAAGTGCTACAAAAGAACTATAACAGCAAGTGGGTGACCAATAGAGTCTGCTATGTCTGTGGCTACAGCCGCTCTGTTGACCCACAGCATGATGATAGTGTGCATGAACAAAACGAGCATTTGTTCGAATGTTTCTTTGGTGCAGGCTTGGCACAATATTCAGCTAAAATGCCATTTCGGAACAGGATGGCACAGAGGAGTGCTTTTGGCACAATTTGGTGCAGTTGTTCCACCACTACAAGTTCAATCTCAAGTGAGGCTGGTGTGGGTTCACGTAGATACAATATGCGCTCCACACGCTAGGCTGGTTCTCTGTTTAGGAGCCATCTAAGTTGTAGCATGCTGCATGAACTACAAAACAAGTAACAGAATGAAAAATGACAGATCTGATGTTGAGAAACAGGAAGACAGCAGTACACGGATTAGCAAACGCAGGTAGCTGATGTTCTAGTTGCGATTAAGAGGAAGAAAGCGGAGTTGCACGGGCCATCTAATGCTGAAAATAGATAACTCGTGGTCTCTTACAGTGATAAAGGTAGCACGAACGGAAGCAAAGTGCCATTGAGACAGGCAGAGGTTTTCGTATTATTGTGAGATCCAGAATATCAGGACGCAGCCAGCTGACTCAACAGGAGTAATCTTGCTGGGAGAGACCTGGGTTGGTATAACGCAACAAAGCGATCCCAATTTTATTCCTTTTTTGCGCTTTGTCAGTGGCCCAACTGGCACTTCAGCTACTTTATCACCAAGATTGGCTGGTTGTGAGTGGTGGGTGATAAGAAAGATGCTACAGATAACAAGTGTGCTACAAATAATGCCACTCGGGGCATGCTGTCCAGGGTCATTTATATATACTTCCAAAATTGCCCAGTGATACTAGAGTGGTTTTGTTATACTACTAGGACATGACACTGCAACAGCGACCGAACAACTTGTTGTCCTGCCGCTCTTACTGTGTCCTGTCATCATGCTGTTCACCTACATGAATGCGATAAACACGTCTAAGGTGTGAAATGCCATGGCTACGAGGCTCATTGCGGAGGATGAGCTCCCAGACGAGTCACACACCGTCTCATAGCCCTCCTTCTGCTGCAAGTCCTTGAGCTCGAACAGATTGCCCTCGACAGCCAGCAGCGAGACATTGGAGTTGGTCAGCAGCTGCGTCGGGATGGAGTTGATCTGGAGGCAGTTTTCCTCAAGTTGCAGCATCTTCAGCCTCGGGCAGTTCGCTATGCTCTCGGAGAT
Organism: Dermacentor silvarum; assembly: GCF_013339745.2. NCBI lineage: Eukaryota > Metazoa > Arthropoda > Arachnida > Ixodida > Ixodidae > Dermacentor > Dermacentor silvarum. The sequence continues at coordinate 145,158,652 of NC_051162.1, forward strand.
CATGGACACCTGCAGCATCAGCAAACAGAGCTTTGTTAGGACTTCTTCTCCGGTGATCTGGTGCTTCTAAAAGTAAAACAGTACTCCTTATCAGCAATCGCGTGCCGTGCTGTGAAGGCTGGGGCTCAAGTCGGGAAATGGGTAACAATACCCGGGTGCATGTCCCAGAGAAGGGAGGAAGGCTTGCCTACTGCACGCTACTACTCTGCAGGCACTGCTGTGGAAGCTAAGCAAGTATAGTGCAGTCGCAGACATCTCACTCCATGCAGATCGTGGTGCACTTGTTGATTTATGACCCTCTCTGCGGAATATAACTACTTCACACACTTCAACTACAACTTGTAAACATAATGTTACATCTAAGCATGTAGGATTTGCGCAACATTGAGCTTCCGGCATGTGATGCAGTACGTTCTGGTCCCGAGCGCAAGCACTGTGGCCACCGGTCGCACAAATATGTCACTTCACTCGGTAAGTGGCAAATAGGCTGCAAGTAGCAGCATAAAATTGACCGGGGACGTACACAGAAATTTCAGGGGGAGGGCACGTGCCCGGTGTGCTTCCCCGCTCTCCCCTTGGCTACGTCCCTGCGGCTTGGAATTCTTTACCATGCAGCCACAGCTCGGCACATCACCGTTTTTGTGTTCTAAACTTAACGGAATGCGACCATCACAGCTGGGAATCAAACTCCAGGATGTTGCCATCAGTGAAAACCTGGAACTTGCAGGGAGTTGAATATCATGAAACACACGATTCAGTGAAATGTTACAGTGCATTCTTACGCGCAGCTTACCCAGTATTAGCTGAAAATTATGGACTCGCATAGTAATTTGGCAAGCTGTAAACAACGATTATTTTTCTTCCAGCTGAACCACCAGTGTCATGGACAGCCGGGGATTCTTCATAGAAACAGTTAGGGAAAACCTGCAAAAGTCCCCAGGAAATTTGAAAATGTCAATGTAGTAGACACACAGAAACTCACAAACTCGTGCTCAGCATCGGCATGTCGGAACCACAGAGCCATTGTGGCAGATGCTGCTAACTAAATGACACATTGAAATGTACAAAAGAACAATTGCAAGTGGGTGATCTTGTGTTGAAAGCACACAGCCTTATCGATTGAGCCAGCGCCATGGTTTCCAACAAAGTACTGCCACTCACTAAATATAACTCAAATCCTTCTTACTTGATCCTCCTTGAATTTCTTCTCCTACAGAGGGAACTTCGTGAATGAGCACCGTCTACACATTGTAATATGGTGTAGGCACAATGTGGACGCATAACATGCAATGATGTTGATTTATAGTTTACTGGTACAAACTGGTCCAGGTAAACATGTCTTTTTCTCGCACGTTATTTAACCAAACTGTGGATTTGTGAAATTCGTGACATATGAATGAATTTAATGAATAAATTTTGCAGCTTAATTATGAAATGCCAGCGTGTACACATTTTCAAGATTTCACATAACGTTGAATGTTTTGTAGGGACAACCCAGAACGTGTGTTTCTCAGCACCCAGTCAACTAACTGCCAGAAGTGACTCAAACACAGGCCACCAGTAAGTGGACATCAGTTGCAATTTCACATTATGCAGTCGGCTGCTGGCTTGTACTGAGTTTTTTTTTAATGAGGTGGTGATGTCGTACTGACGTGCATTTTGACCACAGAGGTGCGATTATGTCTCACAGAGGTATATATATTGTTGCCATTCTCTGCGAGGGACGTGTGCTCGTGTTCGTGAAGCATTTGTATTAGGCAGTATTGTCGCCCAATGAGTTACGTATCAACACTCTTAACTCGCCAGTTCCGGTTAGTAGTTGCGAGAAACACGATATATTATGACACTGTAAAATTATGTCATTAATTTGAAGGAAAGTTTTGCAGCAGGAAAAAGGGTTGCTATTCCAAGTAAACATGTCTTTTTCTCACAAGTTATTTAACCAAACTGTGGGTGTGTAAAATTCGTGACATATGAATAATTTTAATTCTGCCTTTAGTAATGCTTCTAAAAGAGACTAGAAATGGCATGTGACTACCTCTCCAATCAGCAGATCATACATATACAGTCATAAGTGGTAGTTTCATGCAGTGTAGCACTCTATATAACCTTTCCTGTCAGCAGCATTCGAACTGGTGACTGTGTTTTCAGAAGGAGAAGTGCACATGGCACTGTATATGTGTGAACTTGGTTTTCTTTGTATGTGTTGTCTCACTGACACAAACAGTGCAAAAATCAGTTGTACCGTGAGGCTGATGATGACTTGTGCTGCTAGAAATGCTGCTTCATATTTTTAGTACTGCACGACATTTAAAGCAAAGCTAGCACATAAAATGATCAAGAAAACTCCACTGATGTTTCAGTAGAATTATCCCTTAGTGTGTGAGAGGTCAGCGGCAGTTAATCATGTTAGTGTTTAAATGGTGTTTTAATTATGTGCATTTGTTCCAACAAAGTTGTCTAGATTACTTTATTGTGCAGTGTACAGCTACGAAAGTGTCAGCAACTACTGAGTTGTTAACATATATATGCATTTATCTCTATGCAGGTGGCACTCAGCTCTACCACTGCACTGTTGCTGAAATTGCCAGCATCAGCGGCTTTGTAACAGCTGTTTCACAGCATCTCGGTATGTGCTAACTTACAGTTATATTAGGATGGGCTAATATTATGGACCACTGCTATTCTGTATTGTGACAGATCCACATGATAATTGATGTAATGGGTACAGTGAAAACCTTTGAATGTTCTTCTACTTGGTGCATAGAAAGGCTCTCCTTTTCATCACTGGAGCAGGGGAGAAGAGCATGCAGGCGCTCCTGAATGTACATATATTCTAAACATGAGAGAGACATATATATATATATATATATATATATATATATATATATATATATATATATATATAAAGTAAAGGCAGGGACGTTACATCTTTCATTTTGAATTTATTTGTGCAGCGCAAGAATACAACACAGTCCACAGAGAAGCACACATGTTAACAGATTTGATACATCAGATGTGCTACTTTACACAAGAAGGGAGGAGAAAGTCAGAAAAAAGAGTGGAGACGAAAAGAAAGCAATCGTGCCAAAAAGCATGAAAAGCATTGTGCAGCCAGAATCATCAGCAGGACATCTAAAAAGTGCAGTGATACAATTACATACAGGGCAACCTTAAGTATTGTTTGTTTCAATCAACCCAGATCACATGCAGCCAGTACTGCAATCAAGTTGTTTCCTTATGTCATATAAGGAAGGGATGTGGGCCCAAAAAACTGTTTAGAGATAAATGATCATGTTCTATGCTAGCCTCTTTGCCCGCTTTTTTTAGATGCGAAGCATCTTATGGTCGGGGATATGTCACTCCCTCCCTCCCTCCCTCCGCTGTGCGGCGTCCACACCCCTACTGCGCATGCGCATCCTCCTCCCTCCTCTCCTCATTGTCTCATCTCCTCTCCTCTCGGCATTCCTCCTCTCCTCTCCGACGCTCCTCTCCTCTCCGGATTGCACAACGAATGGCAACACCTGTGGCTCCACGTGTGATAATGTGAAGCAGCTTAGGTTAGAAGCGTGACGGTAGGTGCCTCAGAGGCACCGGCAACAGTCACCAACGCCGCGCGCGTTCGGTGCGAACGCGGGCAAAACGCCGATGGCGTCGACAACAGTTCTGCGCGTTGCTGGTGCTGCTGCATGTCCAAGTTTGTACAGCTGATAAAACTACCTTGAGACGACCCCATGGCTGCTTCGCATACTACTCAGGGTTCCCCTACGGGAAGATGGTGTAATTTCTTTTATCATATTGTTATCAGCTGCTTATGTTAGGGACAAAAAGTAAGAGCGGGTTCCTGGTTCCCCATTCCACGCAACATGTCTTTGTGATTATACATGTGCATTCAGATGATCCATAGATGAAAAATATTTAGTAGGATCTCGTTACAAGAGAAACTTGGTTGTAAGAGACATTTGAAAATGGTTTGGTTGGTTTTCCAATGTTTGCCACGTTAACAACATTGCATACAAGAGACACCTTTGTTACTAAGCATGACTTTTTAAGTATTCTTCACTATTTCGAAGGGACACAACCCAGACACATTCACTTCGTGCACCTCGTGTGCTCCGAAGGACTTAAAGATCATGCAATCCTCACACAAGTCAATTGCACATGTCGCCTTAAGCATGAATTAGAAAAGGAGGGCAATGAGGACAGTGCAGGGCAGAAAGTGTCGGCAGTTGAAGCTGACGAGCGTCTAAGAGCACCTAAAAGGTATTGCGAGCAACAAGGAGGCTGGCAAAGTGAAGTGTGTAACCTCCAGAAGTTTGGAAGGAAGCTAATACAATGTGCAGTCACAAAAAAAAGTGCTGTGAATGTCTTCTTTAAAGGGCCCCTAAACCACCCAGAGGTCGAAATTTAGTTGCGGTGTTGCAGTTGTACACGATACGGCAACGAACACGTAGCCACGAGAATTTTCCACAATGGTACAGTAATAGCAGAGTTACGTGTGTTTGATGATCGAAAAGTAGTCCCCGCTCATTTCACTCTTTCGTCTGGTACGCGTCGTCTGGACAGTATCGTCTTTTCCTCACCGAGTACACCTCCAAATGTAATGTGACACGCCATCGCCAATGAGCTCTGTTGCTGCCATGCCGGCCTGTCGTCCTGCTAGGGGTGCTGCTAATGACCTCGCCAATACCGTGGAACCGTATGGTGACTCGCTGGGTTGAAGAGCCTCAGCGGGAGACCCTTCTGTCGGTGTTTCTGTTTTTTGCCCCCACTGGCTGCCCACAATGGCACGGCGAGCAACGCGACGAGGAAGAGGAAGCATGTGTAATTGCTTGCAGACCTTGCCGGCAGTCATACACTCTCGTTCGACCAATCGACAGCACCAGAAACTGGTGACGTCATCAGAGACAGCCTGGTGACGTCAGGACGAACTGGGGGGGGAGGGGGGGGGGGGTGCAGGAAAAGTCCGGAGAGGCACATGGGGTGGTTTTCTTCATTTTGTGGCACTCCCGTGGTGCATAGCACTGCCGCCGCATTTGGCATCGTTGATCGTGACGGCATTCTGATTTCGACGCACGTGTTTACTTGAAATGTTTAAAAAATATCGAGAGGTGGTTTAGGGGCCCTTTAAGCCACCCTGATCAATTACCTTCAGATATATCTAAGCATAGTTTAGTGATGATGCATAATAAAGTGATCTAGTCTGGCTCCTCAGTGTTTTTAAAATTTTTGGTTTCAGGAGACATGTTTCCCGTGCCCCTTGAGTATCTCTTCTAATGAGGCTTTACTGTAATGTGAACACACAATTGTGTAACTCGTGCTGCAAGTAATATTCATTAAGCCGGGTCACTGATGTGCAAAGCTTGTGATTAGGTTTTGATGTCCGTATTTTTGAGAGCTATGTTTATTAATTCAGGCTGTGTTTATTGGTCCTTCGATGCAGGAGACAATGCCTACGAAATTATTGGCCCTGATGACGAGAGCCCTCAAGGGGCAAACGACATCTCTGTTGCAGAAGTGAGCCCGATACCACCTTAAGTTACCATGACAGATGACACGGCTGCAATAGATACAGAGACTGCCGTGTCTACTGCAGCTGCAACAGTGTACGAGGCAAGCAGCAGCAGCACGTCAGCATCAGCAGTAGTGTCAGAAGGAACTGAACCAGGCCTGGTAGGGCAACATGTGTGCTACCACTGTGACTTTTTTGTAGTGCATACACCTCATTTGCTCAACATACAAAAGCTTTTCACCACTACTGTGAGCCAGTGTTCTTGTGCAGCGAGAGCAAGACTACGTTTGGTGTTATAACATAGTATAAGCATCACTTTAAAATATGCAAACCTATTACAGTTGTTGCCTCCCCGGCCAGCCCACATAGCAACAACAATGTGGAACGCATGGTGGGACACACCTCTCCCCCATTAGAAGATAGTAGAGAGACTGTCAGTGTTGTTGCTAGATTAACTGGTCATTGTAGCCGCCTAGAAGGACAACACAGGTGTCATAAGATTGTTGTTGTTGTTGTTGAAGAGGTAAAAAAGATGTTTGATGCAGCTGAAGCATTGATATTGAGCAAATCAAAAGCGGCTGCCTGAGAAAGCTTCACTATCAAAATTTGGGTATCTACGTGCCGCCAACTCTGGTAAAGCTCACAGGGAATGCGAAGGCTTATGTTGTAAAGTTAGCAGACCTCCTTCAAAATGTGCTAAGGCACCCAAACATTGTTGACTATGTAAGGAAGCCCTGCAGAATGCAGACTGACTCTGTATTTAGTGACTTCTGGGATAGAACAAGGTTTCATTCACATCCCATTTTTAAAAAAACACAAGAAAATGTTGTTCTTCTCAACCTGTATTATAATAACATAGAACTTGCTAACCCGATTGGTACCAAAATAGGCAAATTGGGCAAGCTCAGTGTATTTTATTTAACAATATTAAACCTGCCACCTTCTCAGCGTTCTAAACTGTCTAGCATCTTTTTGATGCTGGTTGGTTACACAGCTGACCTGAAGAAGCATAATGCCCGGTTAAAATTTTTTAAAGATTTCATTCAAGTGTTGAGAGTGCTCGCCAACGAAGGAATCATCTTTGATACAGACAGAGGCCGTGAAAGGTTTTTTGGTGCTGTGATGACTGTTACAGGACATTCTTTAGCTGCCCACTCAGCAGGTTTTAAAGAATCTTTTGGCCCGACTGTGTTTCGATCTTGTCGAACTTGCCTTGAACCGTCATATAGTTATGCACAACATGTTCGACATGGAGTGTGTAACCTGATTGGAGAGTGAAATCAAGTTGCAAATGCAGGAACTGAAACAAGCAGCATCAGTTTCAAATAGGAAGCAGCTTTCCAAAGAATTTGGGATCAATGGAGAATCAGTGCTGACCTCATTTCCTTTTTTTTTGTTGACAAAAGATATTTTGTATCACCCGATGCATATCCTGCAACCACTCCATGTGACCACTTTCCATGTTATTCTGCATGATACAGCTCAATCTCCAGAAACGAGACCACAACTTGTCTGTAAAAAAGCTTTCACAAAAAATTATTCATAACACTATTAACACAGCAGTATATTTTTTTGTGGGTTTGAGGTTCCTGGACGTTCATTAATGCAAAAAGTGAAAAAAAAGAACAAGTTTTGTACTTGCATCTCTTTAACAAGTGCGAGGGGAACACAACTTTTCTAGTCATACATCTTCATCACACTATCAAGTTTCTAAACGCATTTTATGATTAGTATTACCAGTTACTTATATCCGAGTGCATTGTATGCATGTAGCAGGTGTAAAATCAGGTCAGTTTGATCAGATGCCTTATCTGGAAGAGAGCCCTATATTAAAGAAATTTGAATTAAAATAGGTACGTTAGACACAATCTCTTAGCACTTTATTGCGTGTGGTTTAAGCATTGCTGAATACTTTTCTGGATGGCAGTTTCAACTGGCGCAGCACTGTGCTTTGCCACAGTCACATGTGTCTTCAAAGTGGTGTTTACCTGTTGTGTTGGTCTCTGTGTAGGCATAGAGCAAGCTTTTTATTTATATTTTTTGTTGCATTCACGTGTTTGTACTAAGCTTATATAAGGCAGTTACAAAATGTGTGTCACTATAACAACCTGTTCTTTTGAGCTTACACCTACAAATAATGGTGCTCAGATGGCCGCACTTCTATGTAGGTGCACCGCTAGCTTCGTGCATGTTCTCATGTTTGTATAAAGCTTATACAAGCCAGTTACAAAATGTGTGTCACTAAACACTGTGCTATTCTTTAAAGAACTGCTTGGTTGGTTTTACACTTGTGAATTAGTACTGAGGCAGTGGTATTTCCATGTAGGCCCACTGCAAGCTTTGTGTGTGTTCACGTGTTTGTACTATGCTTTTACAAGGGAGTTGCAACATGTACGTCACTAAGTGCTGTGATATTTTTTAAAGAACTGCTTTGTTGGTTTTACACCTGTGAGTAATAGTACTCAGGTGGCACTGTGTAATCATGTGTAGGTACACAGGGACCATTTGTGCACATTGTGCTCATGTAAAGCAGTTACAAAGTGTATGTCACTAATCACTGTGATATTTGTTGAACAATTACTGTGATCGTTTTACACCTGTGAATAATAGTGGTCAGGAGACAGTACTTGTGATGTATAGTTGAATTTATACAGTGCCAAGACATGGGCTGTATACGTACCAAAAGAAATGCATGTCATTATATTGTTGTGATGATTATTACTGTTTGGATTTTATTAAATTGTTTCTTGTGTCCATTGAGGTATGGCAATTTGTCATGCAACCAAACTGAGGACCTGAATGTGTGCATACAAATAAACAGCTAATTCAAGAGTATACTGCTCTTATTCTGCTAAACCACTTCAACAAATCTTGTAATACAATGCTGGACAAATAACAGAGCTGACTGGGATGTACAGAAAGATTTCTGCACTGGCTGAAGGACTGCCCCGCACTGGAGTTGGTAATGTTGCTATATTGGAGTAAAACAGAAAGCACACTTGTATTAAAAATGCAACAGTCATGTGCAGAAACATAAGCCAGACGAGCAGATGTGGCACTTTATTTCAGGGTCCTCCATGCCTACTACTGCATTTCTAGTCTTCCTGTGCTCTACGTATAAGTCCCTGTTCAGCCAAGCTTTCTACTCCATGACAGTTGTTCTACAGGGTTCGTAGAAATATTAACGGAAAAAGTTCAAGGGTTCTCAAGGACTTTCGAGGCCTCAACATAGTAGCTTCAAGGACCTTATGCAGTGTGTTTAGTAGCTTGGACAGGCAATAACTTGTTCAACAACGACATCGTTAATTCTAATGCAAACAAAAAAAAAAAACCAAATAGCATTTCACTGATTTCAAACATTTGAAACACTGCTAATTTGCCTTTCACAACCCATCCCTAACACACACAGTGCCATAACGCACACACAAGGAGGCATTTCAAGAAATTGGTCAAAGTTTTTCTGAAATAGTGCAATTAACTGCTTGGAACTGCAACATTTGCAGTTTTTGAATACTGTTAGATTTGAGAGTGTATGTGATGTCATTTGTTGGCTCAGCTTTTCACCATTAAGTAAGCAATAGTCATTTCTAGTTTCTTTTTATTGTGTCTGTAGCTCTCGATTTACTCAACACGGCTTCTCTTCGAATGCCTCAACTGTTGAGCTTTCTGCTTCTTCTGTTCCTCCAAGTACACTTGTTACTGGTTCCATGTGCCTAAAACTTGTATCCGCAGCTGCTTTGTAATTTCAGCTTTAAAGATTTCACCTTCCTTCTATTAGCTCCACATACAATTATCTAAGACACACTCTCACGTGTCACAGAGGGGAAAAAAATGCTTGGCAATGTCTGCTAAGTCTAGCCAAGTGTACAAATGTAAGGACTTTCCATTACTTCAAACGCCTCGAAAATGGCATTTTGGAAATAAAGGGTTTTCAAAGATCGCTACAAACCCAGGATTCTAGCACCTAAATAATTTCACAAGCTTATTTTGGCGAGGAATTCAGAAATTCATGCTTTTTAACACTGCACTATCTCTGTACATTAAAGCTATGAGAGCTCAACCATTTTGGAGTAAAGAAAAATACTGAAAGCCTTCAATACCACTTTTTTTTTTATGGAGCTTCGTCTTGCCTAGTTAAGTTTACAAATGTGCCTGGTTTTGGTGGGCGTTTCTTCGATATTTTCTGTGAGACGCAGATGACTAAACGTGCACAACTCAGGGAAACGCACTGTGCCATTGACACTGAGAGGAAATGGGGAAAAGAAAGTTAACCCCCCATGCCCCGAAATTTTCGTGCACCTATAGCTGTGGTGTGCATGTATCGTGGAAGAAGAAACAGTGCAAACACAAGGATGACGAAAAAGCGTGAACCACACCAGCGCTTCGTGGTGTGGTCCACGTTTTTTCATCGTCCTTGTTTTGCGCTGTTTCTTCTTCCACAATGCTCGTCTAACTAGCCGGCAAGTCCATCCTGTGCATGTATGTTGAACACACGCATGAGTGTAGATGGTCTTCGAAGCTTTCAGAACGAGCGCTGCCACAGTGCACGAGCAGTGCATGCGCAACAAGTGGACACATTAGCAATTTAAACATTCGTGCCAATGCATGTGACGCGGCTATCGGCATACGCAGTTTCCAATTGCTGGAATGCATGCGCTCCAAAACACTAACGACCTGCTGCTAATTCAGGACGACAGCTTAAAGCGGAATGAACCAAACTGTAAACCAATGCACTTGAAAAGAACGCATACACAGTATAGTGTGAAGCACATCGAAATGCCTTCGTGACACTGGTACTGGCGTCGCAGTTGACCATATACGAAAGAAACTGGCGGAAAATTTTTAAAAAAAAAATGCTCACAAGTACGCACTTGAATTAAATTCACATACATGGATGGTTGGCGCGATACATCATATCAGTGTATTTTCGGCGAAGATATAATGCATGGACTGGAGAAGCACTCGATCGTGAGCCAGAACGGCACATCTGTTATTTTCCAGCGGTGACGACTAGCCATGAAGAATAGTTCTCACGTTGTCGTCTAAGTCGTCGACGTTGTCTTCCTTCGTTAGCCATTGTGTCATGTAGTAGTGGCGGTGAAGAAAACAGTCGTAAAACTGTGTATGACGAAACTGATTCTTTATTGGGCGAACCTTAGCCCACAAAAGCAAGCTACACTCGTAGCACAACGATAGCGGTGAACACAGTCGGCGATTGTCGAAATCTGATCAGCGGCAAAACGCGTCGGCTTTTATACATGAGTGATCGAAGGTTCCAGAGTATAATCTCTGGTGACCGCGAGTCTTCCAGAAAGTACTAGACAATTCGCGTCGCTCATACAATCAGATTACATAAGCATCGGTGACAACAGCCAACAGATAAAAGCATCGATAACGTTCTAGAAACTTCCAATACATGCAGGCGCGCCTGTGCCTAGCGATGACGTTTAACATTTGTTAGCCGGTGAAAGATAAACATGTACACGTGTCAGTAGCAAGGAATGCAAATTATGCAAACGCAAACATATTCTGATACTCAACAGCACAGCACTGCAAAGAAACATCACGCACCGCTGCCGATTCCTCAAATACATTTGGTAGCTATGTACGCCCGTAAAAGAACACCTCCGAGCGTAGTGGCGCTGTGGTGTAATCATTAGGATGTGTGCTTTGGGATTGTACAAATACCAGCGTATGCGGGTTCGATTCCGGTGTACTGTACAGTATTGTTAAATCTTGACGAGTGTGTAATTTGCCTTGATGATTGTGTTTCTAATTATGCTATGTGACTCCTGATTGTGAAACTTACCAGGATAATTGTGGATGAAGTGTAAATTCGCTTTTTTTTCCCCGCAAGTGGCGTTCGGGACGCATACACATAAGGCCGCCTTCAGAGCAGTCACGCCTATGGTAGGCTGCAAATAGCCAGGAAAAATTTGACTTAAAATCCTGCATAACTGTGCTCACGCCTATTCTGAAGGCCGCTTGGAATTGGGCCGCCTGAAACTTGAGCCACTTGAAAATGGGCCGCTGTCTCTGGGGGGCCGCCCGTGGAGCCGCTTAGCGAACGGCATATGAGCGGCTGTAATGTGATCTGATTTCCTGCCTGAACGCGTAGATTCTAGCCAGGACTTGGCTAAGAGTGTATGCTTCCCAGTATTCCGATATAGCTGTAGGTTACAACAGATTTATATTTCGGGGAAAAGGAGGTGGGTCATGGTAAATGCAATGTGCGAAAAAACTTTTGCGTTCTTGGTCCAGTTAGGATTGCGTTGCAAATAATTACGGAGCCGTTGTTTTTCCCCCTATCTTTATTCGTCATAAGGCATTCCTAGTTGGTTTCATCGATGTCCTCGGTGAACTAAACAAGACACTTTGTTTAAATTTGCTGAAAAATAAAGGGCGCGGTATGGGCACTATGTAAGTAAACTTGAAAGACAGGGGACTAGTTGTGAAACTTGCAGTAAATTACGCAAGCACGCGTAATGAATTTGTTTTGCGAACAAAGCAGAATTTATCCTGCTGTGCAGGGAGAACTGTGAACTCAACCGATATATCAAATCTAGCAAAATTTGAGTGGGTGTGGGACGGAGGAGAGAAGGGAGATAAATGGTAAATGTTATGGCGAAGTAAGATTTGTTAAGGAAGTACTGGCTTTTTGAAAATTTCTAACAAGAAGTGCTCAAAAGCATTACATGCGGGCAAGGTTTCAAACAGAACAGTCATATACGGGCAACTTTTTAAACTATACAGTATATTTGCAGGTAACTGGAACTTTTATTCAAACTGATCAAAAGAAATAGCTTCGCTGGACATTTTGTTGTAATTCTGCAAGGTTGCACACATCTGCTGTCTTTCAAATGCGAAGCATTGCTTGGCGAACATTTGCCATTTTAACAGTATCTATCTAGCCGCCTACGTCTTGGTGCTCTTATGGTCATTTCATTAACTTGGTAGGTACCAAAATTGGCATAGTATGACAAGAGTGCATGACGAACATAAATGATAGGTCATGACATGAATATGATGCAGTGGCGCACCGACGGGAGGGGGGGATTCGGGGGTTGTAACCCCCCCCTGAGGCCGACTTATCTCCCCCCCCCCCTTTTTGTTTAACCCCTTTTCTTTCCTTACGCATTTGAGTACTGCAACTAAGATGTAAGACGCGCAATCGTCTGCACACTCTCAAAAAGCGCATTTTTTTGACAATTTCCCGTGAATAAATCAAAATTAGTGCTGTTTAGATGGTATTGGCAAACTGTCAACCCCCCCCCCCCCCCCTGGCAGAGATCCTGGGTGCACTACTGATATGATGACGTGTTATGTAGGTCATGAAACAGCCACCTACGTATTGGTGCTCTCATGGTCGTTTCGTTAACTTGATACGTAACTAGAATGCGTTCGGACATGGGTACTAAGTGAAGGAAACACTTAAGGATGATGGGAGAAGTCATAGTCGTCACCATGACTCAGCGAAAATGACAACTCCGCTAAAAATTTAACACTAAAAAAATACTGAAATGGGTTTGGACGTGAGTACTAAGTAAAGGAAATGCCAAAGGATGGTGGTAGAAGCCATAGCCATGAGCATGACTACGCAAAAATGGCAATGACTCAGCGAAAAAAGATTGACGCTCAAAAACCACTGACATGGGTTCTGACGTCGGTACTAAGTGAAGGAAACACTAAAGGATGATGGTGGAAGTCATAGTCATCAGCATGACTCAGTGAAAATGACAACTCCGCAAAAAATTTAACACTAAAAAAATACTGAAATGGGTTCAGACGTGAGTACTAAGTGAAGGAAATACCAAAGGATGGTGGTAGAAGCCATAGTCATGAGCATGACTGCGCAAAAATGACAATGACTCAGCGAAAAAAGATTGACGCTCAAAACCACTGACATGGGTTCTGACAGTCGGTACTAAGTGAAGGAAACACTAAAGGATGATGGTGGAAGTCATAGTCATCAGCATGTCTCAGCAAAAATGACAGACTCGGCGAAAAAAAATTAGCACTCAAAAACCTCTGAAATGAGTTTGGACATAAATGATAAGTTATGACATGAATGTCATGACATGCCTGCCATGTAGGTCATGAAACAGCCGTCTGTGCCTCGGTGCTCCCATGGTCGTTTTATTAACTTGGTAGGCTCCCCGCAAGCTACTTCACATAACATCGAATTCCCACAGGGCGTTGGATCTGCCAGCTTTTCTTTTTCGTGTGAATATTGCACGTCACTTATGTTGATTGTACTTCATTGTGTATAACCTCGACAATACTATTACCTTAATTAGCGATACATTCGTGCTGTAGGCTTAAACAGCAGGTACAATTCTTTGTTTAATAAGTAAAATTGTCTGTAACAAATGTGCATTTTTTATGTGCGCTGCACGACCCGCCGTGGTTTCTTAGTGGCTGTTGGGCTGCTGAGGGTGAGGTCGCGGTATCAAAACCCGGCCACGGCGGCCGCATTTCGATGGGGGCGAAATGTTAATGCACCCATGTACTTAGATTTAGGTGCACGTTCGAAAACCACAGGTGGTCCAAATTATTCCGGAGTCCCCACTACGGCGTGTCTCATAATCAGATCGTGGTTTTGGCACGTAAAGCGCCATAATTACGTGTGCTGCACTGCTGCTCCTGGGCAGGACCAGGGACCTCTGGGCACTGACTGCCTTTTGTCCCTGTATTATATATAGATTCAATATTGTGTCAAGCAGTAAATGCAGATTGAAATAACTTTTTGGGCCTCCATTGTTCACCATGTGTGATTGATAAAGAAGTCTATGTTTGTTAAACATAAAACAACTGACAGACGCATTTCCAGGCTTTCTCGCTTAGTGTAATATTAATTCTATATATATATATATATATATATATATATATATATATATATATATATAATGACACATCAATTCAGTGCATTTTCGTGTGTTGTGCGGTTCCCGTTCGCTTGCGCTTTTTTTTTTTGCGAGACGAAGACAATGAAGAAGACGTGCTGCTCGATCGGAGCTGTTCTGCTGTGTTGCCCGCTGTTGCTTGTCCTGTTATTGCGGTGACAATATATATATATTTATATATATATATATAATAGAGGGAGAGAGATAGAGTCAGATCGTTTGCGGCTTGCCTCCTACTGGATGGTGCTCCATTGAGTCAATTTGAGACTGACTTTCGACCGAAGTTTGACTAGCTGTCTAATTTCTTACATTTTGGACACCGCCTGCGCAAGGGTCCGTATTTACTGTACAGTATTTGGCAACACTCCACATTACTGTACAGGGCTGTACATGAACTCAACAAAACATGTGGAGGCTTCAGTCCCAGTTGAACGCCCATTAAACCACCTTGCTTGCACAAAGAAGCTGATCAAATGCAATAATCAAGTATGAGGAATATTCTGCATGCACCGTGACCTAACAACCATTGCTTTGCGAGCCTAAAGAATGTTGTAAAAAAGCAAATGCGATGCCTGCTGCAATGAGTAATGACAAATGCTCTATGTACAATATAGGAACTTACCCATTTTCCCATTTGCGAAGCTACTGCTTTCCCATATAGCATGAACATCACTATGGCTAGTAGATGCCAACAAATTTTCAAATAATTTTTTTGCGTGATCTAACTTACAAAAGCTTGGAACTGGGAACCAGGTGCATATTTTGTGTATTTCAGATAATGTTGCTGTAAGTACTTATACTAAAAATAGCTAATTATTACTTTCATTCGTGTTCCTTGAAGTGCTTCTTTAAAGTTTCATGTAAGAATCCTCAAAAGTTATCTGAGCATTTATTACTTATATACATCCTTTGAAAACATCAGTGATCAGGCAATAATTTTATCTATAGGAGTATACGTTGCGATTACTACGTCTTGAAATACAATGTTGAAACATTCAAGCACTGAAAATTGGCACATTTTCACTAGTAACGAAAGAGATAAAGAATCCAGGTAGTCAAATTTCTAGTCTGGAGCCCCTCCACTACGATGACTCTTATAGCCAATGTGTTTGCTTTGGGTCGGTAAAGCCCCACCGGCCCGACCCTTGTGTGCTGTCCTCTGCCATTTCTGCCTAGGATGGTCCAGCCCACTGACGATTCTCTTGTCCGTGTGGCCACTGCTTGCAGGATACTTCCTCGTCGCCAACATGGCTGGGCCAAGCACGGGCCAAAACCTGTCCGACCTCCCGAAGGTGGCCGAAGAATGCTCGGTGGTGTTGCAGCGTCTAGAGGACGAGGTGCCCGGCATAAACTACACGACATAGTCGACCCACAGCTTAGCCAGAAAGGAGCAGCTTGCCAGAGCGGCAGGCTGCACTGATGGGGCAGATGCTGTGGCGCCCATGGATGACGAGGGGATAAAGAACTTTGTGCTTAATGAGCTGGGGCACAGGCGAGGTGACAATCATCATGTGGTCATGCACAGTTCGGCCTACACTGTAACTTGCACGGACCTGAAAACTGTGCTCCATAGAAACTGGCTTAATGATGTCGTCATTGACTTATACATGGGGCTTGTGGCCGAGCGTGCCAAAGAAGCTGGAGATGGTCTACGCGTTCATGCGCTGACGACGCACTTTTATGACGTGCTGAGAAAATTGGGCTATGCCGCTGAGCCGCTGGATGGACCCGGTCGTCTTGTTTGCTTTCGACCTGCTACTCCTGCCCATCGACAACGACCACTTTCACTCGCCGTTATGAATATGAGAAACCAAACGTTCGAGCTCTATGATTTGTTGGGACGTTAAGGACTGGAACTGCTATCAGGTGTTGACAGCATACCTGAGTAAAAAACACCAGGACAAACAGAACTGTCCGCTCACGCGAGAAGTGAAATGGCAATGCCAGAACGTTGAGAACCATCCGCAGCAGTGCAACTCTTACGACTGCGTCATGCACAGTTCGGCCTACACTGTAACTTGCACGGACCTGAAAACTGTGCTCCATAGAAACTGGCTTAATGATGTCGTCATTGACTTATACATGGGGCTTGTGGCCGAGCGTGCCAAAGAAGCTGGAGATGGTCTACGCGGTCATGCGCTGAGGACGCACTTTTACGACATGCTGAGAAACTTGGGCTATGCCGCTGAGCCGCTGGATGGACCCGGTCGTCTTGTTTGCTTTCGACCTGCTACTGCTGCCCATCGACAACTACCACTTTCACTCGCCGTTCTGAATATGAGAAACCAAACGTTCGAGCTCTATGATTCGTTGGGACGTTAAGGACTGGAACTGCTATCAGGTGTTGACAGCATACCTGAGTAAAAAACACCAGGACAAACAGAACTGTCCGCTCACGCGAGAAGTGAAATGGCAATGCCAGAACGTTGAGAACCATCCACAGCAGTGCAACTCTTACGACTGCGTCATGCACAGTTCGGCCTACACTGTAACTTGCACGGACCTGAAAACTGTGCTCCATAGAAACTGGCTTAATGATGTCGTCATTGACTTCTACATGGGGCTTGTGGCCGAGCGTGCCAAAGAAGCTGGAGATGGTCTACCCGTTCATGCGCTGACGACGCACTTTTATGACGTGCTGAGAAAATTGGGCTATGCCGCTGAGCCGCTGGATGGACCCGGTCGTCTTGTTTGCTTTCGACCTGCTACTCCTGCCCATCAACAACGACCACTTTCACTCGCCGTTCTGAATATGAGAAACCAAACGTTCGAGCTCTATGATTCGTTGGGACGTTAAGGACTGGAACTGCTATCAGGTGTTGACAGCATACCTGAGTAAAAAATACCAGGACAAGCAGAACTGTCCACTCACGCCAGAAGTGAAATGGCAATGCCAGTACGTTGAGAACCTTCCGCAGCAGTGCAACTCTTACGACTGCGTCATGCACGGTTCAGCCTACACTGTAACTTGCATGGACTTGAAAACTGTGCTCCATAGAAACTGGCTTAATAACGTCATTGACTTATACATGGGGCCTGTGGCCGAGCGTGCCAAAGAAGCTGGAGATGGGCTACGCATTCATGCACTGACGACGCACTTTTATAACGTGCTGAGAAAATTGGGCTATGCCGCTGGATGGACACAGTCGTCTTGTTTGCTTTTGACCTGCTACTTGTGCCCATCAACGACGACCACTGTCACTCGCCGTTCTGAATATGAGAAACCAAACGTTCGAGCTCTATGATTCGTTGGGATGTTAAGCACTGGAACTGCTATCAGGTGTTGACAGCATACCTGAGTAAAAAATACCAGGACAAGCAGAACTGTCCGCTCACGCCAGAAGTGAAATGGCAATGCCAGTACGTTGAGAACCTTCCGCAGCAGTGCAACTCTTACGACTGCGTCATGCACGGTTCAGCCTACACTGTAACTTGCATGGACCTGAAAACTGTGCTCCATAGAAACTGGCTTAATAACGTCATTGACTTATACATGGGGCCTGTGGCCGAGCGTGCCAAAGAAGCTGGAGATGGGCTACGCATTCATGCACTGACGACGCACTTTTATAACGTGCTGAGAAAATTGGGCTATGCCGCTGGATGGACACAGGTCATCTTGTTTGCCTTTGAACCTGCTACTTGCGCCCATCAACGACAACCACTGTCACTCGCCGTTCTGAATATGAGAAACCAAACGTTCGAGCTCTATGATTCGTTGGGATGTTAAGGACTTGGAACTGCTATCAGGTGTTGACAGCATACCTGAGTAAAAAACACCAGGACAAACACAGACTGTCCGCTCACGCCAGAAGTGAAATGGCAATGCCAGAACGTTGAGAACCTTCCGCAGCAGTGAAACTCTTACGACTGCGTCATGCACGGTTCAGCCTACACTGTAACTTGCATGGACCTGAAAACTGTGCTCCATAGAAACTGGCTTAATAACGTCATTGACTTATACATGGGGCCTGTGGCCGAGCGTGCCAAAGAAGCTGGAGATGGGCTACGCATTCATGCACTGACGACGCACTTTTATAACGTGCTGAGAAAATTGGGCTATGCCGCTGGATGGACACGGTCATCTTGTTTCCTTTGACCTGCTACTTGCGCCCATCAACGACAACCACTGTCATCGCCGTTCTGAATATGAGAAACCAAACGTTCGAGCTCTATGATTCGTTGGGATGTTAAGGATTGGAACTGCTATCAGGTGTTGACAGCATACCTGAGTAAAAAACACCAGGACAAACACAGCTGTCCGCTCACGCCTGAAGTGAAATGGCAATGCCAGAACGTTGAGAACCTTCTGCAGCCGTGCAACTCTTACGACTGCGTCATGCACGGTTCAGCCTACACTGTAACTTGCATGGACCTGAAAACTGTGCTCCATAGAAACTGGCTTAATAACGTCATTGACTTTTACATGGGGCCTGTGGCCGAGCGTGCCAAAGAAGCTGGAGATGGCCTACGCGTTCATGCGCTGACAACGCACTTTTATAACGTGCTGAGAAAATTGGGCTAGGCCGCTGGATGGACACGGTCGTCTTGTTTGCTTTCGACCTGCTACTTCCTGCCCATCAACGACGACCACTGTCACTCGCCATTCTGAATATGAGAAACCAAACGTTCGAGCTCTATGATTCGTTGGGATGTTAAGGACTGGAACTGCTATCAGGTGTTGACAGCATACCTGAGTAAAAAATACCAGGACAAGCAGAACTGTCCGCTCACGCCAGAAGTGAAATGGCAATGCCAGTACGTTGAGAACCTTCCGCAGCAGTGCAACTCTTACGACTGCGTCATGCACGGTTCAGCCTACACTGTAACTTGCATGGACCTGAAAACTGTGCTCTATAGAAACTGGCTTAATAACGTCATTGACTTATACATGGGGCCTGTGGCCGAGTGTGCCAAAGAAGCTGGAGATGGGCTACGCATTCATGCACTGACGACGCACTTTTATAACGTGCTGAGAAAATTGGGCTAGGCCGCTGGATGGACAGGGTCGTCTTGTTTGCTTTCGACCTGCTACTTGTGCCCATCAACGACGACCACTGTCACTCGCCATTCTGAATATGAGAAACCAAACGTTCGAGCTCTATGATTCGTTGGGATGTTAAGGACTGGAACTGCTATCAGGTGTTGACAGCATACCTGAGTAAAAAACACCAGGACAAACAGAACTGTCCGCTCACGCCAGAAGTGAAATGGCAATGCCAGTACGTTGAGAACCTTCCGCAGCAGTGCAACTCTTACGACTGCGGCTTATTCGTGCCTCTATGCGGAGCGCCTCGCGAGAGGCTCACCGTTAAATTTTTCTGCACGTGACATTCAGCGGTTGTGATACGGAATTGTGTTTGAGATCTTGTCGGGAAGTTGATGGACCACTGACGCTCACTGCCACATCCTCTGAAGACAAACGGGTGCGTTACCCGAGATAGACATGTTGTCAATTGCAGGCTGCACGCATGTGCCTGTGTTGCTTACGTGAATTTTCCTGATTTCCTATGCTATGAAGTTTGTCGATGCTTTCTCTGTGCAGACAGCACATTGTTTCAGTTGGTTTATGCGGGACGGTGAATCCTGCTGGTTTTTGCAATGAAATACGAATATAAATATTGCAGATCTTCAGGCCTCTGCCTTCTGTTAATCCTAAGGCCAACGAATTTCAGTTATGCAAGCCTGTAGTTTTATTTTTGTGGTGTACATTTCTGTGATATTCTCGATCAACAATAAATATTGATGGCCGTGTTCATGGAAAGCTGTTCCATTTTCGTACTTCAGGTATTGGAAAGGATCTCAAAATTTTCACTCATTTAATGAGTTTCTTGCCAAGCTCTCTTGAGCACCACAGCCCCTCTGTGAACTATACTCAAAGAGTCACAGCATGTTTCCTAAGACATGTTTGTAAAGCTCTAAGCCACCTTGTAAATGTAAGGACAACCGGGTAGATTTGATTTTTGCAGTAGCCGCTCTCACATAGAGCCGTAATAATGACCCAGCAGTGCTCTGGTTGATTATTATTGCTGCTGCGACATCTATCGCAACCATTGCAGCAGACTTTGGCTAGGAGAAAGCTTATTCCCAAACTCATTTTACAGTGAAGCTGTCTATTGCTAGGGCAAACCGTTTGTTAGCGACCAGAAACCCCTCCTCCACAAGGCTAGTGAGTGAGCGCAAAATCAAGAGTGAGGGTGCGAAAAACCGCAAAGGGAAAGAGAACGTCAGGTTCTCTTGGGCCGAAGCGCACCATTGCTGTTGGAAACCCCGTGTCTGGGACGTAGTTGGCGAGCCACTGGAGGGAGACAGACCGCTCTCTCAGCGGATCGTGCGTTGGGGCAGCCACCTGTGCCCGAAACCACGTGTCTGTGACATAGCGCCCAGTCCGATAAGGAGAGCGAGGCTCATTTTCGCTACGACGTTGCCATGGGTTGGCCGCGTGTGGTTCGTACGCCCGAGGAGCAGCAAATGTACAAGGAACGACGCCGCGAGCAGCGGCGGGAATGTGATCATCGCCGCGGCGCCGCCGACAATTCACAAGTTCAACGTTGAAACACAACGATGGGCTCAAGTCCAGCCCCATGAAGGTGGTGACTAGCGAAGCCGCGCCGGTGACATCGACGGCAGTGGCGGCGAAACACACAGCAGCCGTAAAGCAAATGATAGCGTTGTGGCGTAACCCACTTTCGGCTAAATAAAACGTTCAAAACAACTTGGCACAAAGGGGGCACCGCAACGACACGCTGGTGCGTTGCTTCTCATAGCACGTGTGCTGGTGCAAAACATTTTCGTGTAACTCTTTGTTGTACACGCAGTCGTACCGCCGTGCCGCCAAACACAGCTGCGCTGGTCAACCACCCTCGCAGGGTGGAATGGAGTGTCATTTTTTTTTGTGCTGGGGTTGGAATTGTGTCATGGTGCTTAAGGCGATGCTATTGCAGCATTTTTGTGGTAGCTTGTCGTTTTGAGCTTTGTAAGGGCGTAAGAAGTGCTGTATGCACTGAAAGATAAGCATGGTAATATCATCAGCAATTTCGATGACATAGTAAGAGCAGCGGAAGAATTCTATACTGACCTGTACAGTGCCCAAAACAGCCAAGCTACTTTCATTCGAAATAGTGATGAACTGGATACTGAGGCTCCTTCTATACCTAGCGATGAAGTTAGAAGGGCTTTGAAAGACATGACCAGGGGAAAAGCTGCTGGAGAAGATGGAATAACAGTACATTTAATCAAAGATGGAGGAGATATCATTAAAAAATTGAAGAATTGTAGACCCATTAGCTTGCTTTCAGTATTGTATAAAATATTCACCAAGATAATTTCCAATAGAATCAGGGCAACACTTGACTTCAGCCAACCAAGAGAACAGGCTGGCTTCAGGAAGAGATATTCTACGATGGATCATATCCATGTCATCAATCAGGTAATCAAGAAATCAGCGGAGTACAATCAACCTCTCTATATGGCTTTCATATATTATGAAAAGGCATTTGATTCAGTAGGAATACCAGCAGTCATAGAGGCATTGCGTAATCAAGGTGTAGAGGAGGCATACGTGAATATCTTAGCAAGCATCTACAAGGATTCCACAGCAGCTCTGGTTGCGACACGCTGCAAACGCTGCTGTGGAATACTACTGAGCAATACTACTGAGCAATACTCAGCAGTGGTTTGAAAATATATAGTTACACACTATTTACAAGGTAGTATAGTTTAATGTGGTTCTCCACAAGAAAGAAAGTTACCTATCAAGAAAGTGGTCAGGCAAGGAGACACAATCTCTCCAATGCTATTCCCTGAATGCTTAGAAGTATTCAAGCTCTTAGACTGGGAAGGCTTATGAGTGAGGATCAACGGCGAATATCTCAGCAACCTTTGGTTTGCAGATGACATTGTCCTATTCAGCAACAAGGAAGACGAATTACAGCAAATGATTGAGGACCTTAATCGAGAAAGTGTAAGAATTGGGTTGAAGATGAATATGCAGAAGACAAAGATAATGTTCAATAGCCTGGCAAGGGAACAAGAATTTAGCATCGCCAGTCAGCCTCCAGAGTCTGTCAAGGAGTACATTTATCTAGGTCAATTACTCACAGGGGACCCTGATCATGAGAAAGAAACTTACAGAAGAATAAAATTGGGTTGGAGTGCATACGGCAGGCATTGCCAAATCCTGACTGGGAGCTTACCACTGTCGTTGAAAAGAAAAGTGTACAATCATTGCATTCTACCGGTGCTAACATATGAAGCAGAAACTTGGAGGTTAACAAAGAAGCTCGAGAACAAGTTAAGGACCGCACAAAGAGCAATGGAATGAAAAATCTTAGGACTAACGTTAAGAGACAGCAAGAGAGCGGTGTGGATCAGAGAACAAACGGGGATAGCCGATATTATAGTTGACATTAAGCGGAAGAAATGGAGCTGGGCAGGCCATGTAATGTATAGGATGGATAACCGGTGGACCATTAGGGTTACAGAATGGATACCAAGAGAAGGGAAGTGCAGTCGAGGCCAGCAGAAAACCATATGGGATGATGAAGTTAGGAAATTTGCAGGCGCAAGTTGGAATACGCTAGCGCAAGACCGGGGTAATTGGAGATAACGGGGAGAGGCCTTCGCCCTGCAGTGGACATAAAATATAGGCTGATGATGATGAAGAAGCAGAAGTGCTGTGCATTAGAATTTCCTGTTCGAGTTGGGT
This sequence comes from Dermacentor silvarum, assembly GCF_013339745.2. Classification (NCBI taxonomy): domain Eukaryota; kingdom Metazoa; phylum Arthropoda; class Arachnida; order Ixodida; family Ixodidae; genus Dermacentor; species Dermacentor silvarum. The sequence goes on from NC_051162.1 coordinate 145,181,771, forward strand.
GCTCTAGTATTCTTTATCTTTCACCATTGATATAAACTCGTGGAGAAAATAAATGTTCATGTATCTTTTCACTGGTAAATATTACCTTTTGCTATTCTTATTAGGCCATTATTTCTGCAGCTGAGTTCAAGTAGGCTGTGGTGCTTAGATGAAAACTGGGAATCATCGTTAGCTGAAGCGTTCATTTGCCCGTGGGGCATGGGTATTAGAGAAGAGAGAGTATTTGAAGGAAAGTAGAGAGGTCAGCCTGAGCTAGCGTGCTCTAGCCTGCTACTCTGCACAGGAGGAGGGGGAATAAAGACATAAAAGCTGGAGGAGCGATGATGATGACATAGAAGAGCGACGCACACCGATGAAAGCAAATTCAGCATTCTCATAGTTATTAAAAAAAAGTCCAGGAATGTCATTCAAAAATGTCACCCGCTTTCTAGACCTTATAGCTGGGTTCACTCATCCAATCTATACTTCACAAAAATGTGCTAGGAAAAATGTGCTTGTGTGTGGGCATTCCTGCATGAGCAGCACATGTGCCAAGAAAGGTCTTTACAGTATGTAAACAGCAACAGTACGGCAAGGACCTGCTCGGCGCTTCTAGCGGCCGGAGTCGGGAAACCGCAGAAGATCACGCGCATTGATTCTAGGAGGTGCTTCAGCATTTTCTCAACGCTTTCCTTATCATTCTGTTTGGCTAATTGCGTGCATATAGGTTCATCAGCGTTACTAGCCTTAGAATCTGGTCCTTGACATAGAGGAACACTCTATGTCAGAACGTAGAGTGTTCCTGGGGGTCATGCCCAAGGGTCTCGAGGACAGCAAAGACTGTGCCAACTATAGGGGTGAGTAGTATTCCCCCTGTGATCTGTGCGACCCTAAACTTGCAGTAGGCATGGTTGCCGTTCTCCATGCCGGCACAGCCAGAGGTAGTTGGGGCACCTGCGTCCCGCTATGGAGTTCTGAAGTGGCTGGGTGGCGCTTCTTTCGCGAGTGTTGTTTGCCTCGGCGAACAAAGTGAGCATCCGCTCTACGAGAAAATTTGTCTCTCGCCATTTTCGGAGAATACGAACTTCCGGCTGCATCTTGGGGCAATCCTTCGATGTTGCTTTGTGAGAGCCAAGATAGTTGGGGTATTTGAATGAAGATGCATCACAGTCGGCGGTATTATGATGCCCTTTGCAACGCTGGCAGGTCATTTGGTTTCTGCCTATACAGTGCTTACATAGCTGTCATGACTCAGATGCCAGCGGTACACGAGAACGAAGTAGAAGATCGTGGAGCGTTCAAAACCGCGCAAGCGCTCGAGGCACGCGAACCGACGTGTAATCCGCGAGGGAGAAGCAATGAAGCAGCATTATCGACATGGCTCTTGGACTGGAAGGTCGCTTCGTCAGCTATGCTCTGACGATGGGAGTGCGGAGAGCCCGGCCAGGAAGCTCGTGACGCTGGCAAGGCCCAGGCGTGGCTGTAGACCTTGGAGACGTCCGGGCGAGGCTCCTGGGACCGGCTGCTGATGCTCACGGTGGTTCTGGTCCTCTTCGCAAGAATCCCACTTCCTCGGCCGAGCCAGATCGACCGATAATCACCAGGACACCGGGTTACCATGCAGGTCGACGGAGGGCGAAGAACGCTTCGTTAAGCCTAACCAAGCAATTGGCACGTCAGCGGCGGATACCGGGGCACTAGCCACGTACTCGGTCAGGTCGACGGAACCGCGAGACGTCGGCACTTACGGCATCAGCGACACCCCGAATGAATACGATGCAGACTCGACGAGAAGAGCTTCAAACCGACGGTCCGTAAGAACCCACATTTCTGCAGTAGTAGTAGAAGTTGAGGGTAGGAAAAGATGCACATTTGCATAGATGCATAGATGCATGGTATCCTGGAGCCACCTACGCTGAGACGGGCAGCACTCCGTCGGGTAGCCGAACGAGGGTGCACCAGGAGAGCCTTTGTCTTGGCAGAGGATACCGTGAGGCCCACAGAAGCCAGGTGGTGCACCGAGGCGTCCAGGGCCTCCTGGAGACAGGTCCGGACTGCAAGGAGGCTGTGCCGTGGTCCGCTGGTCCACAGGGCGATGTCGTCTGCATACACTGAGCAATGCACTGGGAAGCGCAGGCCCTTTGGGATGGATGAAGGCAGGCGTGCCAGGGCCACGTTGAAAAGGAAAGGACTCAACACAGATCCCTAAGGCCCCCCTGCCCTGACCGGTTGCGGGGAGCTCTGTGCGGTGCCCACACGCACTCGGAATGAGCGACCAGTCAGGAAGGCACGCACGAATTGCTCCATGTGTACCGACACTCCCAGTGCATCGAGGGCGTGCATCACCACCAGATGAGGCAGACCGTCTAAGGCACACTGCACGTCCAGGAGGACCAGCAGGGCTGCCTCTCCTTCGCTCCTGGCCTGCTCCAGTGTGGACACGTTGCCGATGGAGTCAGCTGTGCAGCGGCGGCTCCAGAAAGAAATCCAGCACCCTGGTGATCCACTGCAGGTGCACCAGGACCATGGTCTCCCTGACCTTGCAGACCGCAGATGTAAGAGAGACAGGCCTGTAGGACGATGGAGCTGTGGCTGGCTTTCGTGCCTTCAGTATGGGGGCCGGGGAAGACTAGGGTGCCGGGGGGGGGCTGGTCCCCGCGGGCCAGCAGCAACTTGGGCGTAGGTGCTGAATGGTGGCCACCTTGTGTTCCTCCTGCCATCTGGGGCAGGCAGGAGTACAGGCAGGGTGGTTGCCTCCACAGTTGATGCAGTGGGCCTGGCTGCTGCAGTGTTCTGTAGCCGGGTGTGTGCGGTGTTATGATCGGCAAGGAATTCGACAGGTCAATGGGGGAAACCAAACCCGCGCATGTTCCCGTGTCGGGGCAATTATCTACATCCCCAAGAGACAGTTGTGATCTTCCTGGAAACAGTACCTCTCAAATGTGGAAAACCAAACCCGCGCACGTTCCCGTGTCGGGGCAACTATCTACATTGTGAGGTGCCTCCGAGACTCCCACGTCCACTTCGCCAGTCGCCCGACAGATGGCAACACCTGTCTGGCGTTCTCCCCTGCTTTCCCGCCTTTAGCTTGGAGAGCTGAGCTTAGAGAGTGTGTCTGCCCTGCTGCCATGTAGGACTGTTGTGTTGAGTCGCGCTGGCGCGCGCTAGCCCTTGTATTGTTCTGTATGCCTTGCCAACATTAATAAAGACGTCAACCTGCGTCGACGATACTGCCTTCATGCCCAGCCTCAAGCATTTCGCCCCAGCCTCGCCCTCACATTTGGCGCAGTCGACAAAGAATCTCGCCTCGCCGTTCGCTCACGCCGTGCCGCCGCTCCCACCTCCCTGCTCCCACCAAGTAAGCGCCATGCCGGGATTGAATTGGGCCGAAGTCGACGCTGCCACCGTCGCATGCTTCAGCACCGAGTTTCTGCAAGCCGAGCTCATTCGCCGCGGAATCGACGCTACCGGGTCAAGAGACGATCTGATTCAACGTTTGACAGCGTGCCTGGAGGAAGATCGTGCAGCGATTCCGAAACAAGCACCGAGACCGGCCTCAGCGCCAGTTTCCTCGACCAGAGTGCAGTTCCATGCCTCGCCCCTGACTCCGACGGTTTGTCAAGCAATAC
>NC_051162.1:145504183-145554642 GCF_013339745.2 Dermacentor silvarum
CCTCACGCATATACACGTGGACGATATATACACGCGCCCGGTGAGAGCGCAGGAAACTAGGCACGAAAGTGTTGAAACGTCGACAAAGAGAGGGCGGTGCAAACGTAGACATGGCCGATGCGGGTCGGCAGCACCACTCTCCTCGTCGTGGTGCGCGGCGAGGAGGTGATCGTCATGGACGCCTGTTGTCCTTTTGATAACAGACCCGACGCCTTCTCCGCAGCCCGCACCCCCAAAATCAAAAAGTGCAAGCCGCGTGCGCCTCTACCTTGCCAACGGTACCAACGTGTGACCATCGACGCCGTCGTAGTTGGTTCTGTGGGCTCGTGGGACCCCAAAATAATTATATCATGCGAATGATCTGCACCCACTCCTACCTCAAACTATTCAAGAAGCTGGTTGTGAGTGAGGTGATAACTGCATCCCGCGAGATCTACCACAACCATGTGGCTCATCGGTAGACGTCACCCCGGTTGTTGCCTCGGCTACCATCAGACCAGCGATGTCAACCATTTTTGGGCCCAGCTCGGCCCTTTTTGTGCCCTTGCCTGTGGACTTTTTACACATACCATCTACGTACTCTCACTCACTATTCACTGCCTTCGTGCCCTTTTCTTGGTGTGCCTTACCCTTCCTGTTTTTATGAACATGCGAATAAACTCTCCTTCTTACCATTGTTCCTGGGATCTTTTTAGGTCCCAGGTGTGACAAGGGTACTTCAAGGGCGCGTTGCAGGTCCGGAGCCGACCACACGGAGTCCACAGGGGCATGTGCCATTGCGTTTGGACCCCTTGTGCACCTATCACTAGGATGGGCCCACATTTTTGCACACGCACATGAAAATGCGCTGAAGCCTAGCCATACAGAGCTTCGCTGCAAACTTCTGTCCGAAGCTGATTTGGAGCTTCTTTGAGCGGCTACATATAGGCAGTTCCAGATGTTCAATCAGATGGCCACTGCGAACATCGCGTTCTCCATTGTGCCATGCTGTCAGAAGTTGCAGAATGTTTAAATAGCTAGGTTTCAAAGGTCCTTCTTGAACAGACCGAAGAAGTGTGGCGTGTTTGATGCAGCTGCTTAGGTTGGACATTAAGCTTTCCTCATCGCCAAGTTTAATGAGCAGCCTCCGAAATCTATCCAAATTCATGATGGAATATCTCCTAAACAGTCACACGAGCCTGTGTATTGGAGTAAGCCATATAGGGAGGTGGTCAGAACTCCAAGTTCCCGACTCACATAACCATATCAATTGAACACGCTTGGTGACACCATTGTAAGCTCGATCGTTGACGATCGTTGAGGGTGTCCTTACGCGACCAACAATAGTTAACGAGCTGGAACATGCTATATATGCACCGAGCAACACGTGGTTGTCGGAAAACAACGAAGAAAGCATCGATGACGTCGTCACGAGCAACGGCGTCGAAAAGATTACCCATAGGGTAGTTCGCAGATTTAATGGCATTGTAAATGTACAGAAAAAAAATTTCGCTCGAATCTCGCAGGCGGCCTGTACGTCATTTTTCTGGTGACATTATTTTTTTACATGTCCTGGCCTCAGACTTGCTCAGCTTGAGACATTAAATTGACTCGCCGAGCATGAACAACAAGAATACCTTTACTGCAGCAACTGCCCCAGGATTGCGGTTTAACTAATTATCCGCCGAACCACTGCGTTTCAGAAATGGTGCAAGGAACTTCAAAGGGTAAAGGCGAAATCAAATACCACGCTAAAGACCAGTCGTGCAGATATGTGCTAGGAATTTGCCCGGATAATGGTGGAAAATGACTATATGAATGGTTACAGAACATCTGTAACTTATTACATCGACCAAAACGCAACCTTACTACAAAATCCACAAAACACATCACAATAAACATGATGCAAAAATTGTTCTAATGAAATATACTGCAACAGTAAAATGCTTAAGCACCTTTAGGAATGAACTAGCCTACTCTCTGGCCAAACAGCTTTGATCAAAAGGTTCCGACTAAATAAGTTTAGCCTATTTAAAAATAGGAATTCTTGGAATACATTTTTCTGTGTCCTTGTACGCATTTCGAACTCCACAAAATGCACTACTACTAAACTCAGAAAAAGGAAATTACGTCGACCACAAAGAAGATATAGGCGCAACCGCTTTATCTGCATCACTCTTTTACAACGAAGCTGTTAAAGTCTCACCTTTAGATTCTCGCGTCCAGCAATAGAAAAAAAACACTCATTGGCCGTAGCGCGCGAGGGTGAGGGACGCGGGCTTTCACGGGGAGCGAGCGCACGGCGGAGAGCAAACGCGACTTCCCAGTGGAAGGGGAGTGGTGGGTGAGGAGGGTATTGAGGAACTCTAGACTGTGCGTGTGCGTGCCCTCTCTCCCACTGCGGCGCATGCGTGTAGCCCTGCCGGCCTCTGCCGCCGACTCTCTCTGGGCTCTCGCCGCCTCTCCCCTAAAAACAGTGTCGACAACGGTGTTAAGCCGTTCGTCACGTAGCCAGCGTTTTGACAGCGGTTGCGGGTTGTCACACAAACAACGCGCACAACTGTTGTCGACGGCGGCGGCATTTTTCCGGCGTTCGCACCGAACGCGCGCGGCGTTGGTGACGTGTTTATGAAGAACGTGCCAACCTTTGCCATACACCCTATGGTGGTGTAGCATAGCGACCATAAGGCCATGTTGCTGTGGTCTCTAAATAAATGAAAACCACCGGATCATATATATTTCTCATTCTTTAATAGTTCAAATAACCAATTACACCATCCATCTTGATAGTCATAATTGGAAATACATAATTCCCACCATAGGTATCGGGTTCGGCAGAATAAACTAAGCTTGAGACATCGCTGACGTGTCCTGTATGCTCTTTCAGAGGCCCCTCAGGACTTACGGGTCCGCACTGTGACCCGTCGCCATCATGGGTTTCTGTGGCACCGACGGACCATGGATCCGACTGACGCTACGAATTTTCCAGGCCAGAACCCTGCCGAGCAACGCGGTGAGCACTTCTGTTCGAGCGTTGCCATCCGACTCCCGCAGCACTGGGACCAGCATCATCAAGCATTGTTCCTTCAGGCCGAATCACAATTTCAAGTCGCTGGGATCCGTGATCAAGCGAGAAAGTTTATCCACGCTATTTCAGCGCTCTCACCCGCTGCCATGGAGGAAGTAGAAAATTTGTTGAACTGCCCACCGTCTGCCACTCCCTACGACGTCCTCAAGGCAATGCTCACGCAGCCCACAGAACCTTTCTAGCGTTTTCGCATCCAGCATCTTTTCTCAGCTGAAGAACTCGCGAACCGCCGCCTTGGTCAACTTCGCCGAATGAGACAGCTGCTCGGAGACAACACGATATTCGCTGACGACGCCCTTTTGTGCTAGTTGTTCCTGCAACGGCTCCCGGCTAACGTGCCGATGGTCCTGGCGACCGTTACCACTACGGATATGATCGGACTCGCCGCGTTGGCCTACAAAGTCATAAGAAGTAGCCACCCAAACAATGGCAACCACCACACCGTCCCCAGGTGACAATGCAACCGCGCAGCGGACCCTATAGCCTGCTCTTCGCTAGCACATACCTGGTTACCCAAGTTGGCATCAAAGACGTTCATTGAAGACCAGCACAGACCAGTGCTCCATGTCGGCATCAAGTACGTTGTTTTATTGAACAGCGGCACTTACCCAGTTGAGCGTCAACAGTGACCCATGTCGACGTGAAATGTTCATTGAAGAGCGACACATAGGTACACAACGCCACACAACCAGGGAAGCAAGCTGGTCCGACAGTTGGTTTCGAACCCTGTTACCTTAGCACAGTTGATTATCTCATTACATTTACTGCAAATTCATGCCAAGTGAAAACTAAAGAAAACAATATTACGCCAGAAACTTCACGGGAGTTGTCTAAGTATGCGTAAGCATTGTGTCACTTGCTCATCTTTACGCTGCCTGGTGTCATTATAAATATCATCAAACTTGGTTCGACCAGTATAAATTCTTATAAATCCTTATCGGTCGTTAGCAACCTTATCGGACTAGATACGACCCTTATCAACCCTTATCTGTTGTTATCATATCGGACTGGGTCCGACCTTTTTCAAGCATTTTAGGTCGTTGTCAACCTTATCGTAATCGATCCTAGCCTTATCAACCTTTATCTGTCGTTACCAACCTTATGGAAGATGATACAACCCTTATCAACTCTTATCGGTCCTTACCTGACTTGATCCGACCCTAATAGGCCCTTATCAACTTTGTAATTGTTGCGACCATTATAAACCCTAATCACTCTTTAGCACCTTATCCATATGCGTCGAACCATTATCAACCCTGATGAGACCCATATAACCATTCATCATTCCTTATCGTGCTTATCAACTCATTGATTACTTATCTGTCTGTGTTGCGCGACGAGAAGTGCATGAGCCCTCAAAAATCGGTGGCATTATGGTCGGTGAAGCGAAAGACAGAGCTTTAGTGATATGTTGGAGATTTTAGCCTGGCTGTTCGCCTGACATGCTACTCCAGGTGCTGGGTGATGATTATGATATATACAGTGATAAATACATAACATCACATACAGTCACACACGCAGAAATATGCACTATAGGGATATTTATGGAAGACGTGTTCCGCGACCACCGAAACGTATCGGGGATTTGGTGTGTTTGACATTAAATTACGGCAAAACCGGAATTTTTCCGATGTCCAAAGTCTCCAAGTCGGCTCTACATGTGGTCCTAGAAATGGCTTTTATTGCACTATCACCAAATCTTTCAACGAAGCCTTTATAGAAACTGTTCTCCTTTGGGGTTAAAGAACCCCTGGGGGTCCAAATTATTTCGGAGTCCTCATCTCGGCGTGCCTCATAATCTGATAGTTGTATGGCACGTAAACCTCCAGTATTTATTTTTTCCTTGTACATTTGCTTTGTATCACCGGTACAACACATTCATATGGTTGAGATATATTTAGCTTCTGAAAGCGTGGGTGTTTAGCCCATTGGCTAAGACGCTCGGCTTCTGAGCGGGTGGTCGAAACACTCCACGTTCGAAACACTCCACGGATTTCTGTTTCGTTTTTTAATTATTTATTAATACAACATTTTCTCTATGCAGCGAAACCGTCACGCATGAGCGACGGTTTCGCTGATTGAGTAAACATAGAAATGCTTGCGTATTTAAAAAGAAATAAATGGGCAAGCTGGATTGAAATTGTAATATAATATTCATGAGTTAACCGTGCATTGTGACATCAGGCATGTTAAAAAGGGTTAAGTCCTTTATTGGTTGCTTTGAGTGGAACAAACTCCTTAAAAGGAAGCTGGTTCGAGCAGGAACCTCAGAAGTTAGGATGGCAGCAATCGCGTTTGTCGTTCTGTGCGCAAATATTCTCTGCGCGTTCGCAGCCGAATCTGATTCTCAGCAATGTCCGGGTCCCACTGGCTCTGATGGAACACCGAAGGACGGTTACGATGTAAGTGGCGTTTTCCTGTCAATGCATGAGGGTATCGGTTAGTGTTCTAAAATTTAGGACAGTGTAACGTGATTTCACTGTAAACTTGATTTGGCGTACGTTCACACATACTTTGCGGTATAATATCCTTGCGAACGTGGTAGCCGAAAAACCATTACTGCTTGAGACTGCAACCACCTTCTGTGGAGCAGGCAGTGGCAGGCGATAACGTCTGCAATAATTTCACACCAAGCACGGCGAAAGATGCCTGCTGGAATCCTAACGAAATCCTCAGAGATGAGCGCAAGAATTGAGGAAAGACGCATCAAATGCTGAATAAGGAGTATTTTTGTTTGATTGACAGACCAATACCACTGACACAATCGTACGTACTGTCGAGCAAATGTTACACATATCTTGTACCTACCATGTTCAAAGGTTTCGAATAAAGTTGTCACGTCTTACACTCGCTTGTTTCTCGCTGTCATGACACCCTACGCCCGCTTTTTTGCAGCGTTCTTCTTTGCCGCAACACCTGTGCGCTGTTGTATTCCTAGTCGCTCTAGTCATTTTGCCGAACGCGACACGTCAGTTCTGAGAACCGCAAGCAGAGACCTTGAAATGGTTTCCTATAAGTAAACTCAATTGTACGAGGCACTTCTGTAGTCCGGTTCCGGAGCGTTAGCTCTGGGTCATAGCCCGAGCTCGGCACCGTAGCGGTGGGATGAAAGCCAGCACGAAGCCCAGCACAGCAGTGGGGCGAAAGCCGGGACGACGCCCGGTTCGGAGAACAGGACCAGGGCTCTGGGACATAGCCTGGCAGCACGGCAGCGGTCGTGCGAGCCGAGACGTGGCTCAGCTCAGTAGGACCCGCGACGATGGTAGAAGCCGGGGCGGCGCCCGGTTTGGAGAACAGGACCAGGGCTCTGGGACATAGCCCGAGCCCGACAGCACGGCAGCGGTCGTGCGATCCGAGACGTGGCTCAGCTGAGCATGACCCGCGACGATGGTAGAAGCCGGGGCGGCGCCCGGTTTGCAGTACAGGACCGGGATGCCGGGACGTGGGCCGGCGTTCGGTCCGCTCATAGAGTTTCTAAATAAAAAACATGAAACTCTATGGGTCCGCTCCATCTCGCTGCACTGCCCGTTCTGTCAGCCTGGCTGCCCCGTCGTTCCAGATGTCTCTCACGGCACGCGCACCAGCCACGCGCACCAGCCACGCGCACTCCCGCGCTTTTCAGCCCGGCACGCCAAACACAAGCATGGAAAAGCCCGCGAATTTCATCTGTTGGCCCCGCACACCGAGCACAAACATTAAACTGGCATTCTCCTACCACATCGGCAAATATGAAATTTACGATAAAAAGAACAATTAGAAGGTGGGCAAGTAAGTTATCCGGGTACGGGCCTTCGCATATAAACATTGTATCAATAAAGGATGGAACGCTTTCACTACCAATCTCCAAAAGGTATCAGCTGCTTTGAACCATGCTAGTACATAATCATTGTTTTCAGAAGGAAATAGGTTTGGGCATGTTAGTTATTCATCACAATAACACTTGTCCTTTACTGCGCTATCTTAGTTGTATTAGCATTGTTTTCACTTTTCTGACAGTTAATGTACTGCTCGCTCTGGACAAAGTGCCACTTTTACATTTGACCACTGTGGATATGAAAACCCACAAGTCACGCTAGACTATATCATACACTTCCCCAGACAATCAACTAGGGGTCAGCAACAATCAGGAAAATAGCAAATTTATCGTTTCACCTCCAGACGTGAGTTCCTGCGGGAGGTCTCTATTCATCATTTCCTAGTTGTGCTCAGATAAGGATAGACTAAGAGGGGTCTCGACTATTTTTAGCTTTGAGCGAAATGTTTACATGAGGTGGCACAATGTTTCTGTAGAAAGGAATGAACGTTAGTTTTGCGAAACTTGAGACGAATTTGTTGAAAAAAAGTTGGACGCTCTTTTCCACAAAAGGTGGAAAAGAGCGTTTTAACCACTTGTAAGTTTCAGAAATTCGATAGAATATCATTCTAAAATAACGCATTGTACCCCGTCACAATTCTTACAGTAAATCTACGCCACTAGTACTATTGACTCATGGGAAGGTAAATTTATGCCACCCACAGTACGTTTTTGAAAAAAAAAATCCAAATTGTTTTTTGAGCAACTGCATCTTAAGTCAGTTTTTTTGTGTAATTTTAGCTAAGGCGATGAAGCTTAAAAATATTTCTGACAAATCTTCAAGAAGATTCTAGCGAACTGAAAGAAAATTATGCAATTGCAGCATGTATTTATTTCGTTACAAAACCCCCAAAATGTCAAAATTGCCAAAATAGTGAAAATTTGAATACTTTGGATACCTTTTTTAAAAGAAATAATCATCACTGATTTTTTCGAAAATTTTATAAAATATCCGACCAGGGCTGGTAATCTAGTACTACAAGACATGCTGCATTATTTTATTTCAAGTGAAAAAGTTGAGCCTATTTTAAGACGCATGTATGGTGATCCGAACGGTGTGTCTCGTTCTATTAATAAAATAAATATCACACTAATGTTTCATTCTGAACTCAATACTTTCATTCTAGTAAAGAAGAATGACTCATATTGTGTCGTTTTTGCCTCTATTTAGCCATGAGATCAGTTGAGCTTCCGTTTTCAGGGCTCCTGCATCCATATTCCTACTACAGTACGTTGAGGTAGCCAGCACGCGAGAACGAGTACAGTAAGTTTTTAATGACTAGTATTTCTGGTATTGGTCCCGAATTCCATCTGCTATCTGAAATGCTCCTCTTGAACATGAATGAAAAATCCCCCGGACTCGTTTCCCTGGAGACCGAATTAGGAGAATACAAATCATCTGGGCACCGGCCCACTCTGGCCTGCTAGGCAACGCGAATGCGCATGACAAAGCTCGAGGTTTTGCAGACCGAGGCAACGTCCCCAACACCAACGCGGATGCATTCGCAATCCTCCGGTCGGGCAGAGTTAGGCTGGTGCCCTATAGGGAAATCATAGATCATTACAGTCAAAACAGGGCTAGATACCCGTCAGCACATTGCTCGTTAAACAAGTACCAATCGGTGGCTTGGCGGCTAATATAAACCAACACATTCCCCAGCCCCATTGCCTTCAGTCACTATCACCCAGGCGTATACACAGATATATGTAAGCACTGTAACATCAGAGCGGACCTTCAATACATAATCTGGGCATTCCCAAAGAAACAATATAATAACAATAACAAGTCAGAAACACAACAACCAACTTTAATAATAAGAGATGAGGAGCAATGTGAGACCGTGCTGCTCAGCTCGAACCCGGATGTTCAAGCAAGACTAGTCCGAAGACAACGCCGCGACCCAGGGGCTACCGGCCACCATCTGAAAGGGAGAAGCTACAGTCTACAGTACCCCCATCTGTAAATGTCATCATCATCATCTGCCTATATTTTATGTCCACTGCAGGACGAAGGCCTCTCCCTGCGATCTCCAATTACCCCTGTCTTCTGGTGGTGGCGTGTAGCAGAGGTAGAATACCCGGCTTCAAATCTGAAAACGTACAGGATGGCAAATCAACAATTTCAATTTCAATAGTCATTACTCCCTCTGTTAACCACATTTAATCACACGAGGAGAGAGAGAGAAAGAAAGTTATTTCTTCATCTCTCTCTCCTCGGGTACATGAACGATGCACCATCCTAGTGTGAAAGCGTGATGACGCCACTACAGTGGATGAGCCAGCTGGGTAGGTTCAGGTGAGAACAGTCGCAAAATGGATGCCGAATATTTTTACAGTGAAGCTGTTTACGGCTAGGCTTCCACGCATGTTTCGTGTGTGTGTGCAAAAATGTGGGCCGATCCTGGTGATAGTGCACAAAGGGTCCAAGCGCAATGACGCATACCCCGGTGGACTCCCGGTGATGGGCTCCGGGACCTGTAACGCGCCCTTGAACTACCCTTGTCAGACAACACCTGGGACCCAAGGAGACCCCAGGAACAAGCGTAACACCAAAGGTTTTCGAAAATGTTGTTTACATTTTCCGTGCGGTGAACATAGCTCTGTTTCTTATTTGTAACTTTCCTTTATTGAACGGAAGCCAGTGTGTGCGTGTTTCTGTGTGGTTACTCTGTTTGCTTTTTAAAGTTTTCTCAGGTCGTGGCAGGCGAAATCCACTGGTGAATGTGTTCCCCTCTGCTGGATGCCGCGTGCGTAGAGCAAACTTCGCGTGAAACCGCAATCGTTTCGCTGATTATGAGCTTCTTGAGGAACCGGAGGTAGCTCCTGCTACAGAGTAGTTTCAGGACTCTGCAGTTACCTGTGTCCCAGGATCCGAAAGCACCGACTATTTTCTCGATGCTGACTCGGTGGTAGAGGTGCAAGAGGAACTCCCGTACGGGTGTGTACTTCTCAACCTTTGCTTGTAGAGCTGATTCCAGTGTCTCGAGTCGATTCAAGAACGGACAGGTTACTTGCCTCCTCTCCCTTGACAAGGACCAGATCGGGGCAGAGGGTCGTGTCACCGACATGTCTGTTCTCGTGAGTCACCGTGAACTTCTTTGCGGCGGTGGTCTCCACCCGGTCAACAATTTTGTGGCGGCTTGTCTATGCAGAGCTCTGGCTCATGTAGTGACACAGATAGTGCGGAAGGGTTTACTACGCATACCCACACACCCTGCAGCGCTGGTACGAGCAAGTGCCCACGGCCTAGCTGCGTTCAGGGGCCGCAAGTTGATGCGTGTCATGTGCACGAAATGCGACTCGCAGAACCGATGTGAAGCGACCAGACCACATGAAGTGGCAGCTGCTGGGGTCGGTGGTGGCACACTCCATCACCTTACCTTGGTTAGGTTTCTCCTGGAGGGCGTGGTCCCGTGCGCGCGCTATGCTAGCCCGGAGCAATCTCACCACTTTGGTGCGATGCCTTGGAGTCAGGGTGTCCTTGCCGCAGGTGATGATGGCAATATGTTCCTGCATTTGCCAGAAGACGCCCAGACGGCGGGAGGCCTTCCGTGCTTCCGTCCATACAGACTACAGTAGCCTGGCGCGAGCCCGGAACTCGCCTTGTCTCTCTCCGCTCAGGTATCTTGCGAGATCCTCCGGAGTTGCTGGCCTGGAAAGACGTTTGAAAGCGATATTGGCTAACGCTTGCAGCGCCAGCTCTCGAGCTTCGAGGTCTGCTGAGGTCGAGAGCTTGAAGGCGTTGTCGATGCGGCAGGTGCCGCTGGTCTCAGCGGAAAGGCGGATGCCTGCTGAACCTGCTGTTGAACTGCCACGCAGGTACTCGTTTGCCGTATTAACTGACATAAAAAGTGTCCTCTTGATGAACGGCCTGAGGCCGTCGTCGAGGCGTGCCTACTCTCCTTTCCCCACAAGCGCGCACCGCATAGCGAAGTTGAGTGCGCGAAAGACAAATGTTTCAACCGCATCAATCCTCTGCCAAGGGGCGCGCATGGAGTGCAGCAGGGTGCGTCCGACGTCGATCGCGCGGTTGACCATGCTGCTGTCTGGCAACAGAGAGAAGCCGACAGGGCACCCTAGGAATTTCTGGCTCTCGAAGTTCCCTACAGAGGGAATTTCTTCCCTGTTGACTGTGAACTGCGTCTGCCGGGTGCCTACGGGGCTTTTACCAAAGAGCTGCAAACTTTTGCATTTCACCGGGTTGAGCTGGGGGGCCTATTCTGTAAGAGTCCACCTAGTGGGCTGTCCACCCAGTGGAGCGTCCACGGCAGCCACGGCAGCCACGGCTGTCGCCATTGGCTGCCGTGGACGGTCCAGGTGGGCTCTTACAGAATAGCCCCCCCCCCCCCCCCCTGAAGTCCTAGTTGGAGAGCCAGGTTTGTAACTACGTTAATGCCACTCTGAAGTGTCCCTAGGTCGGCTGCCAGCGGGGTCAGATCATCGGTGTAGACAAGCACGTTTTGCTGTTTGTAGCTTCCCTGAACTGCCCGCATGACGGGGTCGATCACCAGGTTAAACAACAAGGCCGCTGAATTTGAATCCCTGGGGAATCCCGGCTGAGATGTGGATCGGCGCGGTCACCCCAGCCTCAGATACTATGCAGGTTTTGTTGTCACGGTAGAGGTCTGCAACAATGGTGCAGAAGTCCTCTCCGGCGCCTGCTCCTTAGAGTGCGTCGATGAGAGCGTTGTGTGGGACAGAGCCAAAGATGTTGGCAAAGTCCAGGAACCCGACACAAAGGTCCCTACCGCCGGCCCGCGCTGCGTCCAGGCGTTCCTGCAGCACGGAATTGTGTTCGAACATGCCATCGTGTGGCAGGAACCCCTTCTGACACCGCGAGAGGACTTCTTGGTCGCACAACCACTGTTCTACTGTAGTCGGGATGCAAGACAACCCGCATACAACTTGTAGATCGTGCTTCCAACTGCAATGGGTCTCCAGTTCCTGACGCTCTGATGCTCACCCTTATTGTGGATCAGAATCGTCCATGTCTCTTTCCAGACAGGGGGCACGCGCTGCTACCTGAGGCAGACATTAAATGCTGCTGTAAGAAAAGAAGCATCAGGGTCAGTTGAGTGCCAGTGCTGGTAGATTAATCGGTCACTGCCAGGGGTTGTGTTCTCGCATCTGCGAAGGCGCGCAGCGACCTCTCCGTCGGTGAATTTTAACATGCAGGGTTCTGTCAGGTCCCTGCGACGCGGTTTGTTTAGAAGCAAACGGGTGTTTACTTCCCTTGGGGCCGACGATGCGGTTAAGTGTCCCTCCATCTTATCGAGGGTGATCCAGTACTGCTTTGACTCGTTTTGCCCGATGAGGCAAACTGCGCGGTGACGGTTGCGACGGTACGTGCTCAGCCATTTCGGAGCGTTGTCCGGGTTGGTCGGGCGCCTTGGTTTTCCAGCAGTAGATTCCGTTGGTATCTTAACCTCTTTGGCGACTTCCGAAGTGGCATCATCCATAATGGACAGCAAACCACTCCAACCCTCAGCAGAAACAGGTTCCCGAAGCAGGTCCCGCCGTTTTTTCGTGTGCTCAGATAGTAAGCACGTGTCATCGATGGGCCCTGAAAGGGAGAATTCGTCGGTGGGCTCATCCAGTGAAACATTGCATGGCGTTGTATTCAACGCTTACTCCATCGCGTGGATCGCTTCAGGAGAGAGCACCACTGTAGCTGCAGCGCTATAGCTGCGCCTTGCTGTCGAGTTTAGTGTCTCGGATTCTGCTGCTTCTGGTTGCGAAGGGACCGCATTGATAAGGGAAGCGTCTGGTGTTGATACAGCAGGTGTCGCTGGTGCAGCTGAGCTAGGTGGAAGCGTGACACATTCAGTGGTCCGATGCGCGCTGCTTTCTGCTGAAAGGGAAGGAGAGGGAATTCCCGTTAGTGCCTCTTCCGTTGTCGTCTCCCCGTTGTGCCTGGTAGGGACTGGAGGGGAATCAGAAGCACTGTCAGCAGAAGCTGCCTGTAGGTTGGCTTGTTGCTGTAGTGCTGCTTTCTTCCGGTGCCACATCAGGTGGTTGTCCAGTCCCTTTCTGACTGAGAAAGACGATGTACACTGTGAGCACTTGTACCGGAATGCTTCTGCGGATTGCAGCTCGTGCTTTTCCTGTGCCAGGCAATGGTGTATGGTTGGTCGGTTGCCCAACTCCTCCCTACAGAAAGTCGTTGTGACTCGCATTCTGTGCTCGTCAGCCAGGTGTCGCACCCAACTTTGTCGCCTGCTCGTCAACGCAGTACCAGCGTATTCTGCGAAGCAGCTGGTAACCGGGCATTCGAAACCTTTTGGAACAGGCAAAAGGTCTGTTGCAATTAGTCCCTCGAGGCTTGGCTGTTTGCCTGGCTGCTTCTAGGGCTGTTAGTGGTTGAGCTGCTCTTAGGGGATCGTGCTGGGATCCTACTCCTCCTGCGGTTAGTGTCATTGGCCTGGGACGAAGGCGTTGCAACGGTGCGTCCAACCAGGTAGTAGATATTCTTGGGAGCCCTAAACAGAGTGGCGCCAATACACTACATGCAAAGTCATGTACAAGGCAGTTAATAAACCTAATGCCGCTAATAGCAGGGAGCAAGTTATATAATTACACAACACACAATATATGTATATAATACACAACAGTATGATCATGCACACTCATGCGTAGGCATTGCTATCGGCAAGTTTCCCGCATGCAAGCGCGTGCACATCACAAAAGAGAGAGAGAGAGAGAGAGAGAGAGAAAAACCAACAGAAAGAATGAAGAGTTACACAGAAATAGAAAAGTTAAAAAGGCGTGTTCGCGAACTGCGAGTGAGCGTGTATCTCACCGCAGTTCCCAACGAACCGGCGAGTTTACCGCATGCAAGAGTGTTCGCACGAAGACGAGCAAAAAAAAAAAAAGAACAAAGGGGTGGCTGGCAAGCGACTCGGGACTCGCTGCGGCGCCAAAAAAAAATTCGGAACGCACTAGAAATTACGGCATGCAAGAACGACATCGAAAAAAAAAAACTACTAAGTGATGCTTACAAGTGAAAAAAAATATAAAAAAGAGTACTACATTAAAGAAAGCAAGCAGCGAAACAGGCAATGTTGATTCTTACCAACTCAGCAGGCACAAAGTCCTTCCAGGGGCCCATTTACAGCGCATACATGGTTACACAACACTCAATGCATGCAAGTAATACACTACAATACAATCATGCATACTCATGCGGATGCATCGCTTCTATAGACGACGCAAAGGGTTTCCTCCCTCGGAGGGGCGCACTCGTACTTTCGTTTTTATAGAAGAAACAAAGGTTTTCCTACCCCAGGGGGCGTACTTCCACTTTGATCTTGGCCAAGAGGCCAAGCGATAGCTGTAATAACAACTAAGGCATGCAGTCAGTCAGCCACCGCGGCTCGCAGGATAGCGTGAGCCGATACCGAATCTAGTGCAGGGGGGAGGTATTCTGCGTGAGTCCACCTAGTGGACTGTCCATTTCGGCTGTCGCCAATTGGCTCCTGCTGCACGAGCGAGAAGGAGACTGGCTGGCTCCTTCTCGCTCGTGCAATTGGAGCCAATCGTCGACATCCGAGATGGACAGCCCACTAGGTGGACTATTAGGTGGACTGTCCCCCCCCCCTCACCTCCCCTCCCCTCCGATGGGGGGCGGGAGGGTGGTTCTAAAATCTCTACGTTCTAAAGAAAACCCCACACCCTGTATAATATATGTGTTTCAGTTTTCAGTGGTGTCAATGATGTCGTGTTGCATTCGTGGCGTTAGTAATGCGCCCGTTTCTTCCAGTGCAGATGCGGGTGGAAACCCGCCAAGTGTGTCAACGCGCTGGCTTGCCGGCGAGAAAGGGTGTTCTATACCGCTTGTCCACGCAGGCGTCCGTGGCCTAAGCTTTTCAATATCAGGCTTGGGTGCTAGAGATGATGTTTTCGAATCGAGCCATCGGACAATTTCATTATTGTTTATTTAATTATTTATAACACCGTACATTGTTGAAATCCACGAGTTGACAAAGTCACGAAGCCGTTTGAAGCCAAAAGGACGACGTTTAGGCAAGTACGTGTGCTAACTACCAATCCCATGCTGCCTGAATCACCCTGCATGTAGCTCCCGCAGACATTAGCGCCCAGTTACCTCTAGTAATTATTGTCATGAAACTGTACGCTTGAAAAGGTAAACTCGTAAACTCATTCTACGCTGCACCGTCCTAGATGGCGCCGTCACGTTAAACGCGTTCGACGTTAGAGGCCGGATATACAAACGAAAAAGTGCCTGGAACTCGGCGAGAGATCCTCGCTTTAAATAGAGTTTTTTTTGTGTGTTTTGTGTCAATCGAGTGCTTTACACCTTATTAAGTACACAAGTGCTTTCTCCCGTTCCAGGTTTTAGCAACGGGAGTCACATTCAGTTTGGAGAAGCATTCGGCCGGCATACCAATCGTGTCTGCGGTTTCCTGTGTTACTGCAACAACCACTGAGAAGGACGACGCCACTCATACAGTTACAGAGCAATTTAGATTCAAGAGCAGTTCGAGCAAATGGTAAGGTGTTCCGAGTATGTTTGAGTGATACGTGCAATGTCTACCGTTTAAAATGTTTCACAGCGTCGCCTTGCAGCGTTTGACAAGGCACGAAAGAATCTTTCTGCTGTCTGAATAATTATTTCGAGCTGTGTGAAGTGAAGCTCCTTATATCTTCGTGAAAAAGAGCCACACACACACACACACACACACGAAAGAAATGGTTTTTGTGAATGTCCTGTCACCCTCTATTGTACATATTGTCGCGCTTTAAATGAAAGATTTCCCATCCTGTCTAGTTCAAATGACGCAGCCAGTATGAGAGCTTAGAAGGACGAAGAGTTATAGAGATTGGTTGACAAAGAACACAAAAGCCTGCTGACCTACACTATAACTGTCTAGCAAGCTGCTGACAACTGAACGTCGGTCAGAAGCCTGGAGGAGGAGGGATGGGCAGATGGGAGATAGGAAGGAAGGAAGTGTGCTCGGAGCTGATAGCTTAGTGTATTTGGCAGCTCTGCTCTCACGTACACCCAGCGCTCACTTTCTTCCTCTTTACCTCTTTCTATTCCCCCTTTCTCTTAATCCCAGTGTAGGGCAGCAAACCGGACGCTTGTCTACTTGACCCCCCTGCCTTTCCTCTTCTTGCTTTCTCTGTCTGTCTGCTCTGAGAATGCTAAACGTACTCAGTAGCAATGCAGAAAGCAACAAACTATGCTGCGCCCGCTACTTTGCGGGTGCGAATTCCACCTCCTTGCGTATAATCGACACGCCGTCAATCCTGATCAGTCACTGAAGTTGGTGAGGCTACTACAGCCCTATTTCATACTCGCGTGGATACAAGCGGCCAGAGAGGGCATTTCACACTGTCAATAGAGAAGTCAAAAGCGTTAATTAGCGTTCGCTGCAGTAAAATATTCTCAAGTGTGTCCGTTTTCGCGCACTGGCGGCACAAGGCCGATGTGTGAAGACCGAGTCGGACAATGTGCGCTCCAGTCCAGACGAAATTGACACGAAATAGAGCTCCACCGCTACTTGCCGTCGTGACAGTTATCGCGCACAGGTTGGGCGAATTCGTTCTGCGCGTGCGACTCAAAGGTATGGATGTAGTGCGCCGAGTTGTGGTCCGCATGAGCAGGCGTTTGTCCCCCGGAGAAAATGGCCGATCACTAGGCGACGGTGCCAAGCATCACGGCCCCCTTTTGAAGGGGATGCCAATAAATCATCATGATCGCCATCATCATCTCAGCGTGCTCCTTCCTACTTTCCCCGGCACGTGATTGTCTTCTCCATCTCCAGGCGCCTTCCTCCTCCGCTTCCTCACTCTTTCACTGGCTCGTTCGTTTGCGCGTTCGTCGGTTGGGTGGTTGGTTGGTTCGTTCTTTCGGGCTATTCGCCTACATTGGCAATTGTCGTCGATGGTTTCGGCACATTTCTGATTGATATCGTATTCCTTGGCCAAAAAAAGAACGGTAGGTAACCCTAATCTTTGACTTAGGTGTCTCTTAGTGCCACTCGCACCTCAGCGTTGGTGTTCTTTAGATTACCTTGTGTGTGCATATTTTGAAAGGACAACACAGACACAGAAAACCATCGTCTGTAGGTCTTCTTTCTTGTTGGCAGGCTGTGCTTGGCCCGGCGAACCGAACTCGGAGGAGCAAACGAGTCTTTCCCTTGGCAAGATATGCGGGCGAGCAGCGAGGGAGGGCGAGGAGGAAGCGCAGCGCGCGCCACCTGGTGGGACGTAGTACCCTAGCAAGCGGCGCACGAAGCGCACCTTACGCACCCTCTCCGGTGCAGCATGTAACGAGCGCGCGCGCGCAGTAGTTGCGAGCAAGCGAGCGAGCGAGCAGATGCACGCCGGGAGAGGAGAAGCGAGAGAGGAGGGAGTGACGTCACATCCGCAGAGCTAGGCATATGTTCAGTCTGTGCCAGGCAACTCTTTTCCATTAATTAGCGGGATAAATATAATGCCACCTTCTTGTGTGTGACGTCATTAGTGACGTCATTACTTCCGATTTCTACTTCCGGGTTTCCAGGAATTTCGCCAAAGTCGTGCTCACGTGGTGAGTCTCTAAAGTCTACGATTTTGTGCTTTGGTGTGCAGTAATCAGTGATTTCTAATTATAAGTATTCCAGACACTTCAGTAACTGAACTTGCAACTAAACTTATGCTCTGATATCGCATCTATATAACGAAACCCATGAATTTTGTACTGTACTACTGTTTTTCTATTTTTCTGATTTATTTTGAATTTCGTCCTCGGTCGTCTCCGGAGGTGAACCGGATGTGCTGCGCAAGAAACAAGAGTGTCACTCGATGCTCGTGTCACTAATAATGACACTAGCGGAGGCGGACTCTGGTGCGAGCTTGTTATGCCGTTCACTCATTGGCAACGAACCGTCTTTGCTTTGGTGCGGTCGAGAAGAGCGCCCCCTGTCACTTAAGACCGAGCTTCGGCAGGCTAGCCGTGCTTCAGTGGGCCTCTTCGATTATCCGTTCCTGACAGTCCCGGACTACCCGAGACGGTGCTTTCAGCCAATGAGCGTTGCGTATGCTGTCTTTCGGACAGTCCGGGACTGTCAGAGACGGATAATCGAAGAGGCCCAGTGAAAACTGCCTTTGGCTGCCTCCACTGATTGTATACAGTCACTTGGATGTCTAAATGCACTTTGTTGGAAGTAGATAGCCCATGTAAGCTTAGAAAATGGCATGATACGTTGTATTTGCATGGAAAGACGACATTTTAGTAGCTTGGCATATATTTTCTGGCTTTCCAGGCATACTTTGTCACAAAAATTTCAATTTGAAAAAGAAGGCGAATATTATAACAAAATGACAACTATAGGGGACAGCCATTATTTGACACAAGAACAGCAGCAACAAGGAGAACAACAAAACTCACGAGGTAAGGAGTTTCTTATAGATAGAGATCATATAACGAATCATCAGCAAAAACAACTCTTGTTTTTCATCGGTAGCGAAAAGAACATGGCGAAAATGCCGGCTTTCGCGTTTGGCCATAAATAATTTCTGCCGAACTACATAATCGGAGAGCCTACACATAAATAATATAACCTATAATTTATGCAGTAGGCCAACAGAAGGAAAATAAAGGTAACGTAAACGTATGCCGCCAATGACAGCTACCAGATTGTTTGGTGCATGGGTTTCTTCATTTGCAATCTTCTGGTGCTCTTCTTCAATATCTCTCCTGAAAACCTCTCTATTGATAGCACTTTTTGTCTGCAGCTTCCATAGTGGGTTATTTGCGGATCTGGCTAGCCATTTCAGTTTGCTTGGCACCCGTCGCGGTTGCTCAGTTTGCTAAGGCGTTGCGCTGCTGAGCACGAGGTTGCGGGATTGAATCCCGGCCGCGGCGGCCGCATTTCGATGGAGGAGAAATGCAAAGACGTCCGTGTGCTTGCGTTGTAGCGCACGTTAAAGAACCCCAGGTGGCAAAAATTAATCCGGAGCCCTCCACTACGGCGTGCCTCATAATCAGAACTGGTTTTGGCTCGTAAAACCCCAGAAAGAAGAAGAAGAAGAAAAGAACGAGACAACGGCGCTTGCCGCACCATCGCCGATGCGTACAGCTGTACGGCTGTTTTGCTGGCCTTCAATCCAGGGCCAGTCATGCCGGCTCGATCACGTGATCAAGCATGGCCGTGCTAGTGCGCCGCTGCTGAAAGCAGTCTAATACAGGGCGTTTCAATATTCGAAAAGATTGGTATACAGTAGCAATCAAAACGCTCGTCGATAGCGAGTAAAACACCGCCCCTATTCTATCAATGCGATCACTACGGTAGACAACGTACCTTTTATCACAAGGAAACAATTCAGAGTTTAGTATTTTATTGCTGAGCCACGTTTCAGTTAGAGCCATTAGGTCGGCTTTCAGGTCGTCTATCACGGTGCATAATTCATCTCTCTTGCGGAAAATACTCCTGATATTAGTATATAAAAATTGAAAATTCCGATTTCGAGCGAGCGGCGCCGTTTCCGCTCGCGTATCCCTATCGGTCTTTGGTTACTAGAAGGCGGCCAGAGGGAAGTGCTCGAGGGGATGTAACGTGCGAATAAGGTGCAGTATTCGAGGTCCGATCTCGAAAACACTGTCATTCAAGTCATTGTAACCGTAGGATTTGCCGCCAACATGCAGTTTCTTGTACCCAACTTCATATGGTTTACGCAGTATTTTACCATACTCTCTCAGCTTTTTTTGAATGTTGCGTGTGGTGGGACAGAAGTCCTCACTGACAGCAAAGCCGCTGTTATTTAGCAAGGAACACTTAGCAAACACCGATTCCTTGTCCTTAAATGTTGCAAATTTGACAATGATCGGCCGCGTTTTCACTTCGATAAACCGTCCGATCCTGTGTGCGCGTAAAATGCTGTCACCGTTTAAGCTGAGATTCAGTTCATCGGTAATGACGCCCAAAGCTTTCCTTTCAGAATCAGAATATGCTTCATTTTCAACATCGGTTATTCCATAAAATAGGAGATTGTCACGTCGAGAACGGTCCTCTGAGTCATCTAGCCGATGGCGCAGTGCGCAGCCTTCCGACTCAAGGCGGTTAAGTTTATCATGTAGCTCGTTGACACCAGCCTGCCATTCCTGGAGTATTGCAGTCTGGCCTTCAACAGTTTCCAAGCGTGCCTTTATATCTGATATGGCTTGATAAGCATCTTTCTGTTGGGCTTTCAGTTCAGTCACTGTTTCGGCAACTGTTTTTGTACCGTTTCCATCCTGATTGATCGCTTGTTTAAATCGTTTACTGTTTTAAGGACTTCGGCAAGCGCATCCGATGATTCACTTGGACCCGGGTTACACTCAACATCCCCGCACAAAAGCAACATCAAAGAACAAAAAGGTCTAAGACAAGGCTCCAGGGCATGGAAGCACGACTATAAATGCATAATCAGATTTGAAACAATAATTAGGTAGGTTGGACTGGTAACTCACCTGCAGAATGAAGAAGAGCGCGCGTGAGCCTCTAATTCTTCCGGTGCTGCCATGCCCTATGAGCGGCGGCTGCGCAGCACTCGGTTTTAATGGTGCTGTCGTTGGCACTGTCGATGTTCCTGCGGCTGCGATAGGTTGTGGCAGAACGTGATGAAGCAGGAACGGTGAAGCTGGTCATGACGGCATGAAGTCGACCACTTGATTCCGGGTGAAGTGGCATCCCTAGGCACCACGTACTGAAGCTCTAGCCTCGATGGCGAGCGCGCTGACAGGATGTTCTTGGGCACAGTCCATCAAGCCGGCAGCTAGGCAGGCGAACAACTGCAGAATGAAGAAGAGCGTGCGTGAGCCTCTCATTCTCCCGGTGCTTCCATGCCCTATCCAGGCAAGAAGTTAGTTACAGATATACTGCAACCTGATTAAATCAAGCAGGCGGGGTGATAATGTTCCTGCCTTCTGTTTAAAAGGGCATGCCAACAAACATAATAAAAAATGAGAGTTTGCACTCGTGTCGTTTTAACTCTCCCATTCGTCCATGTGATCTCTTCGCAACCCAAAGTATGGATAGGAATAGGTATCAACTCGTCCAGCTTTCAGTTCTCCTGGCGTTATCGACATCAGTCATCACGGTTGCCGGCACCGGTAAACAGGAAGTAGAAGAGATTTTGCAGATCGATAAATTAGGTGTTGAACTTTTTCGAGATGCTTCCCGAATGAAGTATTTCGGGTAAAAAAAACTTCTATAGTAAGCTGTCGATCGCGCCAAAAAGAGTGGAGTGCTGAAAATATCTTATCATTGACTTTAAAGTGTTCAACATAGAGCAGTTTTCGTATTTAATTTTGAAATCGCACACATTTCTTATAATTTGATCTTCTGAAGCTTTTTTAATATACTGTGGCCTGGGAACGTAAAGCCCAAATATCACGGTGAATAGAAACGCATATAAGAACTTTAAGCTGTCAAACAACTAAAATGTTAACATTTCCAATTTAGGCAGCTCTGGAGTCTTCTTAAAGGCGGCTGATGATTTTATTGTGTTTTCTGGAACTTACACCTTCAAATACTTCACCAGAACATGCGCAGTCGTGAGCGTTGACATGTCGGAAGACAAAGGTAAGAGCCAATTTTTAGAAAAAGAAAATTGGTTTCTGCATCTTTCAGAGGAAATGGCCATAAAGCGAAAGTGATACGTGTATTCTAAGAAGCAGCAGCAATTTTGTTGCGCACTCACTAATACAAGTGCACAATATTCGTTTAACTAATTACTGTTTCGCTCGAGAAGGCGAAGCAATGATAGCGGCAATTTATGCTGAACTAAGGGAACCGCCGCCCCAATGGGAAAGCGAGCGACGCGGCGGGCATCTAGTAAAGGAGGCATTGGTACAGCCGACAAATTTTCGGTGGAGCCCGGCATAAAATAGTCGTGTTCAAAAAATTATGCTCATATTGTATCGTTCTTTGAGTGAATGCTTATATAACTATTAAATTGACACTGAGTAATTTTGCGCGTGATTTTGAAAGCGCTCCGCAATGTATTACGTTGTTACAGATCTCTCTCCGCAAGAGTGATTTTGGTGACAGCCGGATAATAAACCGGAGTTCTTCGATACAAGAAATGTTTTCTGCACCAAGTAATTTACCACAACGCGGTGTACGATATAATAATTGACCATGATATATTACGTGGAAATGGAAGATAGTCGAGCAATATATAACAAATATAAATAGAAATATAAAGATAACAATAAGCGGCAGCTGGCGCGTAATATTGCCCACTATTCTGTGTTTGAAACGAGGAAGGGGTGGGCGCTGACGTATGTAGCTTTATCTCTACATTTTATTGTCATCTGCTTTCCTGCGTTCCGTGCTATATTTTTCCCATTAACTGCCATCGAGCAAATTCACACGATCGAGAAACTCAGGCATCCTTAATAGCACCCCTCAAAAAGGTTAAAGTAATATTTGGTGAGTCGGACTCTACAAAATGTATATGGAAACGGCTAAACAACCTATAATTTTAGGGCTAATAGGAAGCATGGATAACTTTAGCAGCAGTATCCTGTGGGATACCGTGTCAAAGCAGTGGCACACACGAACTGAACCGAAAATTGCAAAAAAAAAAGAATACCATTAGCACGATCATGACACGAAAAGGAAGACAACAGTTGTTTTCACTTTGAAGCAGAACGGTACAATTTGAGGTTTCCCGTTCAGGTAAATGACCTTCTCTAAAGCCTTTCATCTGTTCGCTCCATTTACTCGTTGTTATAATTGTGTTGAATATTAGAATATTTCTGGGGCCCATGAACGGCGGAACCACTATCACAAGCTTCAGCGCAACTAGTCAGGAGGCAGGCGTGCTTGTAAAACACGCCGCATAAGTTGAAGACGTAATAAATAGCAACAGAAATAACGTTACACTTCCAAAATATATTTCTAAAGCTCTGTTTGGATTTATTTCGGATGAAAACGATAAATACTAGAAGAAAAAAAGTAGCAGTATCGCCCGAAAGGCGAAGCATCGACGGCGATAGCAGATTAGTAGAGAGCAAGACGAAGTAAGGATAGTAGCTTTACCAGCTGTATAAACTCGTAAACATTCGCTTATTAACTAAATTAACAAGCATGGTGTCACGCGCGCACCGGCAAAAATAAACACACCTCACTCGATGAGCGCGGACACTCACTGCCAAAACGCTAGCGTGAGGAAGAGCGGCAGCAGCAGCGAGCGAATTGACCTTCATGCTGCCTCTCGCTTCAACGTGAAGTAGCGGCGAGAACACAGCGCACACGAAGCTATCAACACTCTGTCCCCGACCACAGACACCACAGACACTCTCGCCGTCAGGACGCTGACGTGAAGAGCGGCAGGACCGGCGAGCTGATTGGTCTTCTAGCTGCCTCTCCCTTCAATGGGAACTAAGCGCACGAAAACACGGCGCGGACGAAGCCATCAGCTATCTCGGCTTGCCTAGGCTTTGCACCCCCCCTGCCGCAGATTACTTCCAAGACTGGGACCGCGCAGCCGCCATCAGCCGCACTATGCGCATCCGCGGCCGCAGTAAAAGAGGAGAAGCGCGCTAATCTGTCTCCGTCCCCCTGCCCTCCTACGATACCTAGCACACTAGAAATATACGATCCGATACGATAACTAGAAAACTTTGCTACCAACAAAGACATATATAATAATTTCCCATCTACAATTTTAACACAGCGCAGCCAAGAGGCATTGTAGTTTCAGTGGAAGCTCAGGAATGTTGTTAAACAGGATTGAACTACGAGATTAAACATTTGCAGCCTTGCATCGGAACTGAACAGAGACAACTGACATCTCTTGAGAAGCGGCGTTTGTGCCTGCAAATTCTGTTTTGTAAATTATGTTCGGGCCATCACGGAACTTTACTGTCTTTGTTAGTTTAAACTATTCTTATATTGTGAATTTATTAATTTTTCTTAATGTCGACAGCACCTGTCTTCGTGTTTATGCCATTCGTTCGTTTCCTACTTAATTTTTTTTTTCAACTGGACACACCGAGCTACTCTTCCAAGTAATGTGTCACCCCCTTTTTTACCACTTGGAGAGCTAATATACTTACTTTCTGTTTTCAGGCAAAATTATTCGTGTTAGGTTAACAAGAGAGCTTATGCGACATGTCTTTACTTGACTCAGTTGTGTTTTCTTGTCAATCCTGCCCTTATGGACTCTATATGTCTATGTTTACACTAAGCTGAATGTTCATAGCATGTGCTAGTCCCTAGCAGACAACCAGGAATGATGGATCTTTTAAGCATTTTCATTTCCGTTGCCCTAACCATTCCCTTAGTTTCCCTACCAGTTCAACCTCCTCGCTCTTCAGATTAGGGAGCTATATGAAATGTAGCTTTGAAAGCGCCATTACCATTACAAGAGAGGCACCATGTGTCGAAAGGTGTGTTACAGGGTTGAAGCTCCCGCGTTCTTTTAATGCAATGTATTTAAACTGACTTCCGCTTGTCACCATGCTGTTTCGAATTTGAATATTCTCCAATGGGCATGGTGGTGTTTGTTCTTTATTTATCTGTAAAATATACGGAAATATATGATTTATTATGGCACAGGAAGAACGGCTTGTGTTGGAAAAATAAAACGTCTGTCTAAAACATCAAACGCTCTGTTAGAATTAGCAGTTGTTTATTTGTCTTCTTTCTCCATTTATCTTCCAGACACGCCTAAAGCTGAAGGGCGTGATGATACAACTGGCGAGAATAAACAACAAGAAAAATGCATGCTGTGGGTGAAACAGGGTGACAAGTCAAATTGCTGCGATGATTACTTCAAAAAACATTGTAGTGCAGAAGAGACGAGCTATGTTGGTACTGGGGATCAATGCACAACTGCGGATGCCAACGCTCCGCAGGGGAAGTAAATGAAAACGACGGGCCGGAAGAAGCTGTGTCAAATTTGCCCGAGTGGACCGTTTCGAATGGTTGGGAATGGAAACTGGCGATATCTGTTGCTTATGTTGAGTGTATCGCAGTAAATCTGTCTGTATTTCTTGTGTGATACGACTGGTGTGGTTCAATTTTGTGTACAGTTAGCTAAAAAAGTGCTCGCGAGCACTACGTATATACGATACTACCAGCTGGCTATCGCCAGCCACATGAACTTCTGGGACTGCCACTACAGTCAAGCACCATAACTTCCGATATGTCAGCCGGGCTCCAGCCATCGCGGAACAACGGCCTGTTGCACACGCTACAGGATTATCCATAGAGCTCGCCCGGAAAGACCTCTTGCAAGGGTTTTGTGGTACGGTGAAAGCAAGAAGATGCGCCGACTTCTCTACTGCTGAACGATGAGGCGTAGCTTCGGTTCTTTTATTTTTTTACTAATATGAACTGAAAGGAGATGTTGGCACCATTACTGGCGCCGGTTTCTCCTTTTCGTAGGACAAGCAAAACAAAAGCGCAAGAAAGTGATATGCACACTCGACAGTGAAAAAGTACTCACATTTCCTATCCGCAGAAAAAACTAAAAAGGACACTAAAAGACCTAAACAGTTCCGTAAACGAATGAATGTGCACAAAAGAGCTTGAAAACACGCAATCAAGGTCAGTTAATATCTACGCAGCAAGACACATAAAAAATGTCACAGTTTCGCCTTATAAGGGCGAAGCAATGAATGCGATAGCAACACAGCAATGCCATACGAAGTAAGGTGAGCGGCTTTGGTAGCAATATGAATTGTAGTAAACATGAGCTGATTAAGTAAGCAGGTGTGCTGCGCCGTAAGTAGACCGACATGAAGAGAGACTCGATGACCACGAGAAGGCGCCTGTGAAACGGTGGTGTTCATGAGAAGCGCTTCCCGTGGGCAGCGCGTGCGAAGGGACACACCTGTAGCGCTGCACTGCCGATCCGGGCAGCATTGCATGTGTAGCGTGCGTTGGAAAATGTGGCCCGACTATTACTAACTGAATGAACAAGCGTGGTGGGAGCGCGCACAAACAAACATGAATATATCACACTGAATGACTGCAGACAACGACTGTCAAAACGCTGGCAGCAAGCAGCGGGCGCAGGTACGTGCGGTCTTCGCTTCAACGGAAACTGAGCGGCGAATGCACGGCGCATAAAGGTCAGAGCCGTGTGGAGATAAGCGACGGTGCGAGCGAGCGACGAGCGCGGTTTCTGGCAGAGTAGAAGTGCGCCCCCCCCCCCCCCCCCCAGCTCCCTCCGGCGCTGGCTTCCCGCTTCCTTGCTTGCGCGTGGGAGATTGAGTGCGTTCGCTCTCCGCGATAGCGCGCGTCCCCGCACGCTTCCGCTCGGGCATACGGCGCGCGGCGAAGATTTTATCTATAGGGAACCTGACGGCGACGACGACGGCGACGCCGACGGCAGAAATCCGGTTGAAGTGTCCATATAATTGCTATCGCAATAAAACATATAAGGACGCCAGACGTGAGCTACACACATGCAACGTACTGTACAACCTCTGGTTTCATAAAGAAATGTAATAGTGGGGTCAACCACGATACATTTAATAATAATCTAATATATTTGTTTTTTCCCAAAAAGTTTGTAAAAGCTACAAGTGCTTTTTTTCTGTAGCTCTGTTGGTGGCCATGATCCTAGTATTTTTTCCAGAGTGATAAGTCTGCGTTCTAACAACATAAAATCGGCCTGTAGCCTTCGCCTAGCTGTATCGCGTCGCGGGCATTCGAAAAGAAGGTGTTGTACGTCTTATCAACCTGGCCACATTAGCATGGCAAACTAGCAACGCGTTCAGTCCTGTGAAAAAAAAAAAGGGCTTCAATCCACGCGGTGAACCTGGTTGGACAGACAAACCCGCCGTGGTTGCTTAGTGGCTATGGTGTTGAGCTGCTAAGCACGAAGTCACGGGATCAAATTCCGGCCATGGCGGCCGCATTTCGATGGGGGCGAAATGCGAAAACACCAGTGTAATTAGATATAGCTGTACTTTAGAGAACCCTAGGTTGTCCAAATTATTTCGGAGTACCCCGCTATGGCGTGCCTCATAATGAGATATTGGTTCTGGCACTTAATGTGGTACGACGTAAGCACGACGATGTGGTGCATATTGACGTTGCTGTTGCCGTCGCCGCTCACCGTGTTCATGCTCCTCTTCGGAAGTCCTAACTATGCGTCACCTTCCGATAGCGCTATCACAACAAAAAATAAATGAGTTGCTTGGCGGGTTGTTTTGCATATGAAAGTGTAGTGACGTCACTCCCTGCTTCGTACGCTACAGTTACGGCTTCCTGGCCACTGCAGCTTATGCAACCGTAATGTTTACCGTGAAAGGAATGCAGCGAAATGCAACATGCTTTGCAATGTTAGAAGGTGCCTTACCATATATTATAGAATTTTGACATTTGTTTTGTGATTTTCTTTATTAAAACAGATACTGGGGCGTGTCTTGACTGCGTGTTTCTAATGGAGAAAGGCACTTTTAACAGCGGAGCTGTTTAAGCCGGCCGTAATTTGTGCCGTAATTTGTGCCGCGAGCCGCAAAGCCATGAGCCGATCCTGGTGGCAGTGCAGAAAGGGTCCAAGCGCAATGGCACATACGCCTGTGAACTAGCGCAGCTGAGCCTGGCCAAGTCTATCTAAGCATGATTGGGACTACTTAAGCTGAGTCAGTCATTGATAGCCAATCAACAGCTAATCGATATTCGATCAATAAATAATAAATACCGGAAAATGCTGGGGATGACTTCGTAATGCTTAGCCTAGCCGAAAAGGCATGACTAGCGAGGTGCCCATCAGTTGCGCTGTCTCTTTAGCATTGCGCCTCCAGTGCAAGCTACGCTTTTTTTGCTTATATCCGTAGAATGGTTTTCTGTCGACTGTTCTGTCGATGGAGACAACGAAATCCCGGGATCCGAGTGACAAAACCCCGGGCTGTAAAAGTGACGCGTGAATGCTGCCCCGAGCCGCAGACCGGGCAATAAAGTTGCAGTTCCCATTGTCGCTCAGCTTTGCGGGATGAACAATTGAATTTATGATCTATAAAGAATAACTGTGAACACATTGATTTACCATCAAATTAGGTGTTTGTGCTAATTTGACATGACATCTGTGTCAGCAACAGGTGGATGGGCAAGAGGGAGATTTATTGTATTTTCATATTCGTGGGCCTGTTTTGCAGTTGCGTCCGCTGCCGTGCTTCCAGGAATATTGTAGTGTCCTGGAATACACTGATACTGTGTAATATGATTTCTAGTAATGCCGTTTGTGTGTTCCTTGACGGTTTCATATACTAAATGTCTATTCAAGGTTTTTCGGTCTGTGCTCGGCCCTTTATTTGTGAAAGTCGCTCTATAGAGTAAAGGCCGGAGCCGGCAAATGAATGAAAAATTCGCCCTGGACTGAGGGGGCCCTTAGTCCAGGGCTCCGCTGGTAAGTATTTCGAGACAGTTCTGTGCGTACTCGCGCAGGTAGCGTTGGTCGTGCTGCGTCTTGGCGAAAATGACCCAATTCAACGTAGGAAGTCGGCAAGTCGCTGCTTCATAAGTACATATATATGAATATATATATATATATATATAATATATAAATATATATAATATAATACATACATATATATATATAAAACGTCAGCACCATCTTCTTCGCGTCCAGAATTGCATTATCCGCAGTCAAAGCCGTGGTGATCAATCCTAAAAGAAATAGGTTGCACCTAGGTTGATTGCAGGCACATAGGAGCCTGCACTCACAGCCACATACCTGCCATGGGCCTCGTTCATGTCTCCGAGATCCTCCGACAATAAGTTCTACGTTCTACGTTCTTTGGCAATTGCCGGTCGTGGGGCAAGGGTCTAAGAAGCATTGCATGAATTGAATTCGGCTCTCTAAAGTTAGCTTTATTGCAATACACTACTGCTAGACGGTGAAGCCTAAGCAAGTATTGCGATGAACCATATAAAAAGTTGAGAGACCACTGTTTTGGAACATGTGTGTTCATTAATTATACACGTGCGCATCCGCCTTCTTCTGTCACATTATCCGCGCCCAGGCACCTAACAAGAATACTGGCAGACGTTTAACGCTATTTTGAACGTGGTTGTGGTGATTTCAACTCTTGCTTAACCCACATTGCGTGCCCGGTAAACGAGACCGTAACGGGGACCCATTATATGTCGCTTTCTTATGCATGCTCGCACTCACCATCTCTGGTCACAGTACGACCACTGAGACGCCTAGTGTTTGGTCCTGGCTCTAAGGTAAGAGGCTTAAATCGCCACAGTAAACGTCAGAAACAGCTAGATTGGTTAGGCACAGCTACGTGCGAAATAGCTCTGAAGGTCTCCTAGTGCATTTATTAGGCTTTTTGGTGCTCTGTGACAGGAGACAGCGGGTGCGTGCGTGTGTGATTAAGAAACGCATACTCTGACAAGCCGCAGTGGCTCCCTTCCACATTTAGTGCACTTCACGGCACTACGCTGCGTAGGTTTCACCGTGTAACGCACCCGTACTGCGGCAAAGCCGACTTTTAAAGCAAAGATAAGGAAGGAACATTCACAACGTGTTTCCCGAAGCTTCCCTTGTACACTTTCATACCTTGGCCCACACCAATGTCTCATTCCTTGCTGACCGGGACGGTTTGGTGCCCGGGAGAGGAGCGTATGCTGCGGGTGGAGGTCAGAGAGCTCAGGCACATTCTTCATCGCGCGAAATATTTGAAGCCCACGCAATCCACCGAAGAGACAAATGCGTCAGCATCCCATCAATTGATCTGGCAGATAAGGAGCTTGAATACATTGGAGAATAGAGAGAGCTTCATTCCTCGACTAATCACATGTGCATTCGCATCAGTATAGGTATATGCTCTGTGTATTTTCAAACAAATCATATGTTGATAGCCTGCGCTCCAGTTTGCTTCCTTCTTGTCCCGTCTTCGCGCAGTTCAACCAAAAGCTACAAGAATGAGGATGTATGCTGAGCTAACGGTACCGCCACCTGGTGGCCGCAACCAGTAAGACAGGCCTCAAATAGCAACTGGAAAGGTGCTTTGTTTTTCAATTTTCGCGTAACATATTTATGTATTCTCGCATATTCGAATGACAATCGGAAGCTATCATGTCTGCACATTGTGTGTAAGTCGTAATTTACGCGTTTTTCTGCGACAATTTACTTTTAAACATTAATTTAGTTCAATAAGTCACTTGCGCTTGGCGGACGGCCGAGAAGAGTAAGGATATATGTTGCACTTCAGCACACGTGCGTGCGCACGTAAGGTACGTCGCTGGTGGTGGTAGTGCTTGTGTGACGTCGTCTAATGCCTGTACCAGCTTCGCTACACATCCACTTTCGCAGGGTGGAACGGAGGCGTGCTTTTTTTAACACGAAAGTGTTTTATGCCGGGGTCCACGATGAACTTCCGTTACGGGTGTAACGAATGTGACGTTCCACGCCAGCGAGTAAAATATGTTTTGTTGACAGGGATGGCGCCGCCATCTCGGAGCGGTGAAGCGAAGTACAGCATCGTGACAATAACGAGCGCCGAGAGTGAGGGCGTTGGTAGTCACCGCGCAGCGGATGTTCCAACGCGGTGTAGCCTGATGTTGGTACTTTCCTCGCATGGTTTGTCTTTCGCGTCGGATTAGCCTATGGTGCCTCGTCGCCTACGCAGTGCAGCTTCGACATGCATCAGCAGTGCTTACACGTCGCCTACTGCTTCGTTTGCGATGGCCCCAACTAAGAAAACTGCTGCGCTGAGTGGCGCAGAAGGGCAACGGCGTCCACGTACGAATCTCGCTTTGGTCCGGCGAGAGACACGTCGGCGTGAAGCAGAACGCCTTCGCGCGTTCGCGGCGCACGCTGCCAACTCTGCCACTCGCATTCCTGAACCTGAACGCGTCTCAACTCATCTGGCTGCCCAAGACATTACGGTGCAGGACCTAAATCTCGTACCGTCGCCGAAGCGACTCGGCAGCTGGACGCTGCTTGCCAACAGGACGCTGCGTGCCAATCAAACCTGTGGCACGATCACCGGCCCGCAAGTCGTGTGCCTTTCGCTGCAGTGGACCGTGAGTTCACGAAGGAAACATGGAACAGCGTCTGTAAAGACACGTTTCGCTTTCATGTTCTCCGATTCCTATGAACGAGAGATCAACCATATTTTAATGTTGTCATTCAAGCTCATCCTTATTCGTATTTGTGCAAACACATCACTACGAGGAGGTACGAATAATGTCTGAAAAGCGCATACATCTATCCGAATACGTTTCTCGCGTACTGTCTGCACACTATAATATAGTTACACATATTACGCAAAAGACTAAAAATAAATAAATAAACGACACGTCTTGGCTATTGCAAGGACAAAGTACTTTTTTTTCTCAGGATTCAGCGCACCGCAAATTGCGAGCGCATTCCCGGCAAGCCGTCACTGACGGCACGCCACAAAGACAAGCTTCCGTTGTACCTGCAGACGCACATGCTCGGCCGAGACCTGCCATGTTTGGCGTCGGTCACCGTGCGATGCATTCCACACGAGAAATAGTTGAGTAATGACATCTGCCAGGAGAACATCGATGATGGTCTGCTCAGCATGCTGCAGCGTATCTACACACTGCTGAAGGATTCTTTCCAGCGACCAAGCACCTTCTAAAAGTCTCTCATGCGCAAGAGGTTGAAATAGGGAAAAATGGTAACTAAAGAGCGAAGCCAATAGTCGCGAAGTGTCACTACCTGGCGGAGCAGCCAGATGACAAAGAACAATGCCCGAGATAGTCGGCTGTTGACCTACCCGGAGACCTATTCTTTACGCAACGAGCCTATTCGACATCGGAAGAAACAACCATTGCGCGATTCCCGAAGCCTCCCTTGTGCACTTTCATGCCTTGGTCCACACCAAACTTCCGGAATCCTTGTTGACCGGGACGGTCAGCCTTCCGAGAGAAGAGCGTATGTTACGGGTGGGCAATCACAAATCAGGATGGTAGTGATCCAGTTGTCATTTTACGAACAATAATTCTCTGCGCCTTTGTACTTCCACCGAAACCTGAGATAGTGCGGTTGCTGGTGGCGCTGATGGAGGGAGCGTTTTTCCGAACGCCATTGCCGGTTACCAGGTAAGTGCATTGCACTCACGAGGTAACAATTACATTTTACAACAACAACAACGACAACACC
Source organism: Dermacentor silvarum (assembly GCF_013339745.2). Classification (NCBI taxonomy): domain Eukaryota; kingdom Metazoa; phylum Arthropoda; class Arachnida; order Ixodida; family Ixodidae; genus Dermacentor; species Dermacentor silvarum. Next base: position 145,536,202 of record NC_051162.1, read on the forward strand.
ACCACCACCACCAACACCAACACCAGCACCAACACCAACACCAACAACAATGTAGGCCGATACCAGAATATGTAGCATATAGCCGAAGCAATGGAAGTCTCAGGATGACTACTTCAGATGTTAAGTAAATGTCACTTCAGAAACATAGTGTGTCACTACATTACTCAAAGGCTAACTCATCGACAGTCATCGTGAGATGAGTTCGGCCGTGATTAAAAAGTTGTCGCAGTTTCACCTGAAAGGTGAAGCATCAATTGCGATAGCAAATTTGAAGAGAGCTATACGGAGTAATGATAGCAGCTTTATCAGCTGTATAAACTTGGACATGCAGCAGCACCGGCAACACGCAGAACTGTTGTCGACGCCGTCGGCGTTTTTCCCGCGTTCGCTCAAAATGCGTGCGGCGTTGGTGACTGTTGCCGGAGCCTCTGATATAAATAGGCACTTGGTGCCGCAGCTAAACGTCGCCTCCCTTCCCTCCCCCTCCCCCCCACGGCCTTTCGTGCGTCGGAAGAAGGCACGTTTGCTCTACATATATGGTGATTGTAGAGGAGGAAAGAGACGCCTACTTCTGCAGCCCTTAAGGGAGCACAGAGCAGAACGCGCGTTTGTTCTCCGCCGTGCGTTCACTCCCCGTGAAAGCGCGCGTCCCTCGCGCCCTTTCACTTGCACATACAGCGTTCGGCGCGCGGCGACGATTTCATCTCCATTGACGTCATACGGAACCTCACGGCGACGGCGATGGCGACGGCGACGGCGACAGCGACGGCGACGGCGACGCCGACGGCAGAAATCTGCTTTTGAGTGTCCATATAATTGCTATCGCAATAAAAGAAAAGTGAATTTAAACATGCTTCAAACTATACTAGCTGTTGATATTTTGTAGATATTGTGTGTGTGTACACAGGAATCAATCTTGAAAATTATTGTAGCATGAACATTTTGTTTCCACACTCCTTTAGTTGTCTTCAGGTAAGCTCAGCACAAGGTACAGCATTGTGTTCAATGCGTGCCATTGCGAATTCTCCAAAGAGTTGTTTCGAGGTGTTTATGTCGCCCATTAAATAGATTACGACGCCACGAATGAACAAGCCGAAATTAGCAGGTGTAGTCGACTATGATGCATTCCGGCTGAGAGTTTCGAGCTGTGGTAGGGTCATTTGCTAAGTCCAAGCATTTTTCAGACTGTCTGTGCATAGTACAGTTAAACACTGGTTATTCGTTTCTTGGGGATTTGTGGCAATGTCGAACATTGGCATTCATGCCAATGCGTAAAGGCCTTAGTCGAGGTCATGGTAATCAGAATTCAACGCATATTTGCTGCAGAGATGACGCACAGAACAGAGCCGCCGCCGATTAGAAAGCCAGCATAAAAATGAAATAAAATAAAATAAAAAATCACCGCCCAAGCACTCCGTACAGGTGGTTAACCAGCGAAGCTGAAAACGTGTGGCCCCGGTGTTTATCACTGGGTTAATCCCAATGGTTCATTAAAGTATCACTCAATTTTTGGTTTGTGTTTCTTAATTAGGTTAAACACAAGACACAAGTCCTGCTGCGACGGAGAAAACGACGTCATTGACGGTATGACCGCAGTCCGCCGTCACTACAGTTAAACACAGGTTATTCGTTTCTTCCGGGTTTCGTGGCCACATGTTCACGTCAGATGAAAAGTAGAAGGTCAAATAAAAGGTTTATCGCTGCGTCAAGCTCTCAACGCAATTGATATTTAATTACTCAATATCCACATGTGGAAGAAGAGGTAAAGTTATTTGTTATTTGGTGGAACATGCTTCTTACTTTAAAGTTCATTCGAGTAGGAGAGCACTAGACATCAGCATGGCTGTGATTCAGTTCATCATTTTGTGCGCAAATATTTTCTCCACGTTTGCAGCTGGATCTGAAACTGCTGGAAGTGTGGCTTCTGAACGCTCTGATGGAGCAAACAGTGTGAGAAACACAGTGGACGGGTATGACGTAAGTTCATTGCGGTTTCTACTCATTCAGTTATCTCTTAATGTTAGAAACGCTTAGAGACCGAGTAATAATTTCAGTTTAAATGTAGTTGCACGCCTAGACACTGCTATTAACACTTCCTTCGCATTTGGTCATCCCGGTGAAGATAGAGGCCATAAAGCTATTACTTTTTGCGTAGTAGAACCTTTGTCCATAAAGTTTCGAGACTGATTTATTTTCTTCCCTAGAAATGATTCCCCAAAACAGATGTTGGTGCGTATGTGTAGCGCCATCTTTTGTGGATAACCTGAGATATTTATGGTAATTGCTGTTGCAGCCGCTAGATAGCACTACATGTAGAAAAATACGTTATCACTACTCGTCTGCGCATTCTACTGTAAGTGAATGTGGAGAGATGGACGTCCACCTCGAACAGCGTGTAAACATATAATTCTGTGTGAAGCTTGGCAAGACAGCCACACAGACGTATGAGCTCCTTCGTGACGCTTACGGCAACGAGACATTATCGCGGGCGCGGGTTTTCGAGTGGCACAAGAGGTTCATTTCGGGGAGAACGTCGGTGGAAGACGATACAAGGCAGGGGCGCCCTGCAACCTCCCGGAATGAAAACAACGTGGCTCGGATCAGGGAGATCGTGCAGCAAGACCGTACCATTACAGTCCGCATGCTATCGGATGCTTTCGACATTAGTAAGACAACATGCCACCAAATTTTGCGTAAGAACTTGGGGAAACGAAAGCTGAATGCCAGACTTGTGCCGCATTCCCTCACACGGGACCAGAAGGACACGCGGGCATCAGTGAGCGTTGATTTGCTCTCCGAGGCAGAGAAGGATGCTGCATTCGTCGACAGCCTCATTGCTGAAGGCGAAACATGGTGTTTTCAATGCGATCCTCAAACAAAGAGGCAGAGCGCCGAATGGCGGTCCACAAACTCTCCGGCGTCGCAGAAGGTGCTGCGACAGAATACCAAAACAAAGATGATGCTGATAGTTTTTCTCGATGCCATAGGTGTCATACACCACAAGTTCGTCCCACATGGGCAGACGGTGCATCAGGAGTTTTATGTCTGCGCGCTCCAACACATGCGTGATGCACTGCGACGCCATTGGCCTGACTTATGGGCATCTGGAAAATTGAGCCTTCTCCACGATAACGCAAGGCCGCACACTGCTCTTAGCGTGACAAAATTTCTCGCCAAGCCCAACATTACTGTACTTCTCCATCCGCCATACTCGCCTGACCTCTCCCCATGCGATTTTTCCCCGTTTCCTCGTGTGGAGAGAGCCTTAAAAGGTCGCTGGATGGGGATCGTGGAGGCCATTCAAGACGCCACAACAAAGGATCTGACAGCCCTGCCAAAAGAAGCGTTTTTCAACTGTTTCCAAGACGTCAAGAAGCGTTGGAAGCTCTGTATATAGACTGCAAGGGAGACTATTTCGAAGGGGTGCTGCACAAATGATTTCAATGTTAAGCGCATTTTTTTAGTGGACTCAGTTTCGGAACTTTACGGACAAAGGTTGTATCCTAACCCCTACACCACCGGCTGCAGCAGAAAACAACGCCTGCAACCTAAGTTCTCCGAAGGTCTCCCGTTACGGCTTCCACGCCGTCTTTGCTACACGCTTTCTTGCGGCATTCGCAGCGGTGTAGCCCTAGAACTTGTGCAATGGTCTATCGGTAGTCGCTTTCCACGTTTTATCAAGGAACTGCAATGGCTTCGATAACCGTTATCCAGTGCACTAATATTTTTCTCTGTTCTTTATAAAATTGTAGGCGGCACCGTCCAACAGATGCATCACAACGCATAGGGACTGAGCAGGCCACGTAGTAACTTTCCTAATGGCGATCCTGATATTTGCAGGCATCATTTAGCAATCACACTCACGTACGTAAGAGTAAGCCACTCGCATCGAAATTATGTTTATTATAATTATTACTAGGGCTCGTATCAATTATCCAGCCTATTATGGCAATAATCGTTAGTTTGTGAACACTGTGAGCAACATTTGGGCAATGTTTCAGTTCGCTACTCTGATTTCTGTCGGTAGCAGTGGTATAAAATCAAAACTTTGTGAGGGGTTTTGTCTCGCGGAGGACACAAAAGCAAAAAATTGGGTGCGAATATCATTTTTATTGTTGGTGGAAGAAATGATAGCAAAAAAAAAGAAAGAAAAACGCCACGCGTCTCCCACTCCAACAAAAAATACCTGCGTATTTAAGTGGCACATACATTCTGAAATGAAAATGCACAGGCAGAAGACAATTGCAGCAAGAGGCTACAGCGCTTTCAGTTGCTATAAAGTTTCAACGACGGGCGTTTCACGGAGCAGTATGGAAGGTCACTTCAACACTGTTCAGTTAAGTTAAATGGAGAAAAGCCGCAAGGGTCTGAATGGAATTTTAGGACTCGACCTCCCTAAGATTTAGTCCGTCTAGGATCTAAAGGTCAACTATGATCGCTTGCTTCTTCGAACTTATTGGGCTGGACAAGCAATATATATATATATATATATATATATATGAACGCGAAGAAAGGGAACCGAGGGGCTCGATTATTATTCATCATATCATAAGAAGCCAACAATGACACCAAGGACAACATAGAGGAAATTACTTGTATATAAGAAATCAATTAAAGAAAACATAAATTAATGAAGATGAATATGGATTAAAAAACAACTGTTAAGGTGGGGAACGATTCCACGTATTCGCATTACGCGTGAGATGCTCTTACCATTGAGCTACCGCGGAGCCGTTTTCTCATCCACTTTCTCGGGTATTTAAGTTTTACAACTAGAACTAACCCTGGGAGTGTTAGCCAGCGCCACCACACACAAGCCATGGCGGAGAGAACTAATGCTACCGCGTTACGCTCGTATGAATCCCATTGATCGCCTTCAAATTTTTTTGCGTTCGTTTTTCGCCACATTATGCTAGGCACGGCGGTTCTGGAACAGAACCCGTAAGTTCTCACAGCCGGTATTAGCAGCTCCATTCTCGTGACAGTCGATATAGTCTTTTCAGACGACTACAAAATATCGAGTTCGAACATAGTGCGCGTCAATGCAGAGTGCGTCGACAAATGATTCGGTTGCTTTTTGATTGGTCCGCAGCAACAGACGTTTCTGTGAAAGTCGCCGCCGCTTGAGACAGGTCCACCCCGCTCCAGACGCCGAATGTCTTCGTGTGAACTAACTTCAAGAAAAACGAAACACTACACGTTAAATCATTACCAGTAAACGCTGAACAAGAAAGGTTAATATAGCTCTGCCCACTAACGTCTAAGCTATACATCTACATCTACCGCCTTCGCAACCGGGAAGGCGACGTGCTATAGAACACGGAGAATACGCGGACGCCAGCTTTATCTAGTACAACAGATGTTGAGTGCGCGTCAGTCAATGCCGGCAGCCGCTGGCGCGATCGCGCTTTTCAGGATGAGTATTCTCCACTGCTCTAGCATTGGCAGAGTGGCTGGAAGGTGAAATCCGGGGGTGGCTTGCATGAACATTTATTAACCAAAATAATAACGATATTAATAACCCGTTAATAAAGGCTTGCTAGAAGGCTCCAACTTCATACCTAGGCTACAGGGACCGCTAGCCCCCGACTTCACACAGCTGTCCCTAGATCGGCGGCCACTTCCTAGACCAGTGGTGCGGCATCTAGCTCAAAATACAAGTGGAACGTGAGGTACACATCACTCTTGTGGCTAGACGGCCGGCTTGTTCGCGCTCAATTTTCCTAGTAGACACGTTTAATTACCATGGTTGATTGCATTACTTTCATGCATAGGCGATCGCTTACAGAACGCGTAGAATTTGCTGTAAAGGAACCGTGGCGCCGTCTGCTACTATCAAGTGGAAACCATAGGCTAGGGGCCAAACAATAAGGCATGCGCCATGTTTCACCACTATAACAACAGACGACACTGTGGTTCCGTTCCCGCATTTTCCGCACTTTTTGCTAGACAATGAAACACAAAACGTGTAGTTCGATGCATTCTAAACTAGACAAGCAATTACGCACACAAATGTGGCATTAAAAGGCATGCATCACGAAAGGCTTTCTTTGTTTAAACTTTGACCGCGAACTACCTAGAAATTTAGCAGAAAGGCTGATGTACACGAAGCATTAATTTATTTCGCTGCAAAAGACACATACAGGAATCCGGTGTATAAAGGTTTTTTTTTTGGTTTTTGTGGCAGATGTAAAATATATTTGCGCGCAGACAATTTCCTTTCACAAATGTTACGCACGTAAACGCAAAGCGCGCGGCTCTTAAGAAAGCATTCTACGCTTTCGACATCGAACACTTGTGTAAAATCTGTTAAATATATTCCATCTCACAAGTACCTTGCAGCACTGCCGAATATACGAGGCGTACACAGGCAATATCCTTGCTGAGTGGTATATCCTCCTGAGACGTCGTTGACGACGACACCGTGTTTTCTGCGACATGGGGCCCGATAAAAATTGAGAAAGGCTCGGTCATTGGCTCGGTTTTCAACATTCCCCTCAATGTTGCCTAGAACCAAAGTACCGCGAAACACCATTACAATTGGAGGACGCTTAAGCTTCGCCTTTAAGAGTGGAACGCAATAGCATTTAAAGATCCCTGGTTGCTTATCAGGCTTTTTTCTCGTATATTAAAATTACAATCCGACGCTATCCTGTCTGTAGGTGGTGGTTAAGTCGTACTTTACGATTTTTCTGACGAATTTTACTTTGAGAAATTCATTTTTTTTCACTAACGCCTTGCGCCACGCGAAGGGCCCGCCCGGTCGGGGTGGTTCGGGATGATGTGTTCGGCATGATTATTTCTGCCAGACGCCGATGCTTCCGCTGACGACACCGATGCTATCGCCGATGCCGGATTTTCTGTGACACGGGGCCCAACGCTATCGCGTTACTACATAACACGGGTACACTTAAGTGCACCGAGCTTACGTAAAGGTCATAGTTTCAGCAAGACGACTTTCCGAGATTGAGCGGCAGCGTATCAACGCTCAGCACTTCACGATGAGCTGCAGTTAACAATTTGAACATTCTTGTTGCTTGAACGGCAAGAGTGTGTAGAACGCATGCTGCAGTTTAAACATAAAGGCTTCGTTAACAGACGACAAGCCCAAACCAATTTACCAACTCCGTCACCTGCAATCTACACCACCGACGCAGTCGCTGTAACGCAATCGGCTGCTTTAAGGCTTTAAGCACAAGTAGGCCTAAGGTTACCACCAGAACAATGGGCTGTTTTGTCGGTGCGTTTGCAAACAAGCACACTTCACGTCACCCTAAGAGCTGTGCGACATATCTATAGACACATCACTGCAATAGTCATACTCAAAGGTCATAACGCATAATTAATTTAATTAATTTATGGGGTTTTACGTGCCAAAACCACTTTCTGATTATGAGGCACGCCGTAGTGGGGGACTCCGGAAATTTTGACCACCTGGGGTTCTTTAACGTGCACCTAAATCTAAGTACACTGGTGTTTTCGCATTTCACCCCCATCGCATAACGCATAATTACCACTTAAGGACGCTGGAACTGCACACAGAAACGCCGCGTCTAGCTCGAGTCCCCTTTGTGTACATTCGGTGACCCGACGACTGTGCTGCACGGGAAATGTCCTTCGTTCCTCAAAATGTCTCGTCAGGGAGAATATGGCGTATTAAATCATTCGAGCGTCTTTGGTCATCGAAAGAAAGCCTTACAGATGACCCGATCAATTGCGGCGAACTAAGGTCCCCAGATAAAACAAGAACCGACTTAAAAACATCGGGCAGTTTGTGGTGATTGACGACCATATTAACTGGGCCAGCGTTGCTAGCCACGGCCAGAACTCTACTGTTTAACTAGCCGGAAAATGTCATAGAGACGCCATGTCACCGTAAAGAACAACGTTTCTTTCATCCTGCGGTCAGCCCTCACCATGTGTTGCGATGCCTGTTGACAAAGTTAAATCAAGATCTTGCAAAATGTTTCCTTGCGACCAAAAATGCGGCGCTTATCTTTATGACGGTGATATCGCCGGTTCGTTCCATGAAATTTATCACGCGAGTTTCGCAATGTTCTACACTATGAGGCATATCTTTCAATTGAAATTTGCCTCGAGTATTTATACTAAACTGCTGGCTAGGTGCTATCGGGCGGTTATCCAAGGAGCGGGTAATAACGAGGTGATAAATTCGGTAATATTTTCGGTAATAAATGCTCGTGCAAGCCACCCCTGGTCTGCCAAACTCTTGGTCGTAAATTGGAATACTCATGGCGCAAGGATACGTTTTTCTTTGCAATTTTATTTTAAAAATTTGGAATTCACGTGACGGACAGCCGCGGACACGTGCGAAGATCAAAACGACCTTTGCGATGATCCTATAACAGCTGCCATTGTAATAGAAGTAGCTTCGCGCCTAGAATAATTACTCGTTTGTCATGCTGCAGGTCTGGGTTCAATTCCTCACAGGAACCTAAATTTACGTGAATTATGTTTACGCGTAAATTGTTTCATGAACATAAGCATACCCATCCAGGCCAAAGTAGATTCGGGCCATGGACTAGAGCTTGAGTTTCGTACTAGTGATGGCCTCGTCCCAGTCCTGTTCGCTGGTGAGCAACGTGCTTTTTTTTCCTATTCTAGTTTCTAGCCAAGAACGACACATTCCTTGTCACGAATCTCTCGCTTGGAATACCAATGTTAAATGGGACTTCCTGCATTACTTTTACAACCATAGCGAAGGATGACCGCATGCGTATAGTTACGCAGCGAGTTAGCATGAAGAATATCAGCTCGGGCACATGGTAAGATGTTGTACATATGACTCTGAGTCTTCACCGCTATTAGCATCTCTGCAGTTGTATGTGTAATGGAAGGAAAGAAAAATGTTTTCTGACGTCACCTTCTCGCATTTAACAAGAAGTAAGACGACCTTGCTGTTGTTTGCGGAACTATTCCTAGTCGGGCTGGGCGAGGCTTCTAACGTAATAGGTTTTCATGAAGAAGGAAAAATCTCGCGAGATAGAAATACAGTTGGGTCGTCGTGGCTAGCTAATGAACCCCTAAATTGTACATCTAACGCCGTATCGAATGGAAACATTCTTGCCCTGTGAATTTCAAATGAATAATATAAAAGGCTCGGAAGACAAACTAGTGAGCCCCATTGAACTGCAAAAGAAATAAACAGGACGCCAGTGGCTGCCGCACCACGGGTCCGTAAATCTGACTTTAAAAAACTAAATGATAACTGCAAAAGTGAAAATAGTCTCGTGGTACCTGCAACAGAACGACAAAACACACGCAGTGTGTCTTGTTATTCTCTTTCTTTATCCGTATAATTCAAGCGTAGCTTGTTTTGCCTCACAAGTATCGGTGCCGTTGAAGGTGTGACCACAAAAACCCTTCTCGCGCAAGTGCAGGAAAACAGCGGGGAAGGAGAAGAATAGACCGCTGGTTAAACACGTGAGGCGCGCGCCCGTAACACGTGACGGGAGCACCCAATCCAGGAGCGGGTGGGCGCCGGAAGAGCAAGGGAAAGAAATGGCCTCGCGAGCGTTGCGTCGGGTCTTCTTTTCAGTGCACGGCTCGACAAACGGATGGGAAGACTCGCGGTGTTCGGTCGGCGGCGGAACAGGCCACTTTCGACGAGAAAAGCCGTCAACGTCAGGTTCGCGCTCGCCGTGCGGATCCTGCTTTCAAGCCAGCCCAAGCCAAGGCTCGGTTACAGCGGGAAGGCAGTAGATCGCACGTTAAAAGCCCGTCTTACCGAAGCCCAGCGTCAACGAAGGGCAGCGAAACCCGAGCTCAAGGAACGTGACGAGGGGATGACGAAGGCGGTATATCGACGAGGGCATAAAGACATTGAGATGTCTATTCCTAAATTGTGATGATGGCATGACGATAACGGAGCGCCGACGAAAGCATGTGGAGCATGAGATGATGATGACTGTATGACGACGATGGTGTGATGACGAAGGCTGTGCGATGACGATGGCTCACGATGACGTCATGACGAGATTCGGATGTCGAAGTTGCCATGACGACGATCGATTGACCGCGACGGCCCTACAACGATGGTACGACAACGAATGCATGATGACGCCAGTTTGACGACGACGCATTGACGACAAGGCGTGACATTGGCGGGAGGACAATGGGATCATGAAGAGTGTACGGTGACAATGGCTTAAAGATATCCGTATCACGAAGAAACATTTATGACGATGCAGCCGTGACGACGACGCCATAGCGAGAGTCGGATGACAAAGTTGGTGCGACGACGATGATCCGACCACCACGGCATTACGACGATGATCTGGCAACGGATGCATGATAGCGACTGTCTGACGATGACGGCATGACAAGGGCAGCATAATGAGATTTGAATGATGAAAGCATGATTACGACGGAATGACAAAGAAAGATTGGCGTTGATGGAACGACGAGGGTAGTTCGACGACTAGCTTGACTTGCGTTTAAAAATAATACCTCTGTGTAAATTCTCACATGCATAGAAGATACGTAGAACTATCTAATAATGTATCACAAAACTTGTTAGGCCGACCACCAAAGCAACTTTTCTGACCTTGAACACTAAGCTTCTTGCAAAAGTTGAAACTTAAAAGTTTTCTTTCAGGCGATCTGCTGAACACTCATAGCTTCAAATATTTTCCCCGTTGTACTACGTTAACCGAAATACCATACTGTATTTATTTTGTGCCTTCTCGATTTCCCTGTATTTCGAGAAAAAAAAATTGAACTCTGGAATTTCACCGCGTTTTGCCGCTGCCAAAGCACTCGAAGTGTTCAAATATTTCAAATATTGCTTATTTTGTCAGTCACATCACTCCACTGTCTTGCCATACGCACCATTTGAACGACTGGTTCATACAATTGGCCTTTGAAAAGACATAGCGTACCTTGCACTGGAGGCGCAATGCTAAAGAGACAGCGGAGCTGAGGGACACCTAGCCAGTGATGGCTTTGGGCTAGGCTAAGAACTACCAAGTCATCCCCAGCATTTTCCGGAATTTATTGATACTTTGTTGATTGTCGATTAGCTATTGATTGGCTATCGATTGGCTATCGATGACTGACTAAGCTTAAGTAGTCCCAACGATGCTTAACTAACTTACCCAGGCTCAGCTTCGCTAGTTCACAGGGGTATGTGCGCTTGGACCCTTTCTGCGCGACCACCAGGATCGGCCCACATTTTCTGTACACGGCTCACGGACTAACCGATAACGGCTGGCTTAAACAGCTCCGCTGTTAAAAGATGTTGATAGACGTCTTCTGGCTCAGCTGGGCAAGAACAATAAATTCTCGTGAAAATGGCATAAAATTTTTGGAAAGAAAAATAAACGAGGACAATGAGTTTTAAATTTGAACAACCATGTGGAAATTTTTTTCAACTATATCTGTGACGGTCAAAAAAAAAAGTCGCAGTTTCGCACGAAAGGCGAAGCATCGATTGCGATAGCAAACTAGTGGAAAGCTACACAAAGTAAGGATAGTAGTTTTATCGGCAGTATAAACTTGTAAACATAGGTATACTAACTATGACAAAGAAGTCTGGCACGGCTGTGGACGACACGAAGGACGCCGACAGGAAGACACAACTGCGTAGGCTTAGCCAGGCGCACCAGGAACAGCGTCGAGCCCGAGCCCCACTTCAGTAGCGCTGGCAATCCGGCTGCGGAGCTCTGCACGGCGTACTTCTTCTTCCTTACATCTTCCCCCCTCGCTGAAGACGGAGCCGCACAGGAGGCCTAAGGCGTCGTAAGGACGAAGGGCTCGTGATACGGCATGAGCCGATCGACATGGACAGTTTCGCGGCTTCGGCGACGCAGGTCCGTAGGGGGCGTCAGAGGTTCGATGACGTAGTTAACCGGAGAAGTTTGCTGTAGAACCCGGTAGGGTCCATGGTATCGGGATACAAACTTGGAGGAGACACCTGGTGTCGAAGTAGGAGGCACCCACAACCAAACGAGAGCGTCAGGCGAAAACTGGTTGTGGGGGCGCCCGTCTTCATGACGAAATTTCTGTAGCGCTTGTTCTTGCGTTGTTAGAGAGCGAGCTAGTTGCCGACATTCTTCTGCATACCGGGCGGCTTCGGAAACCGGTGTACCCTCTGATAAGTCGGAACGGTAAGGAAGAATAGTGTCAATCGGAAATGACGGTTCTCGGCCGTATAGAAGAAAGAAGGGAGAAAAGCCCGTCGTTGCCTGGGGTGCCGTATTGTAGGCGTACGTGACATAGGGAAGGATGAGGTCCCAGTTTGTGTGGTTGGAGGCGACATACATCGAAAGCATGTCGCCAAGAGTTCGGTTAAACCGCTTTGTCAATCCATTTGTTTGCGGGTGATATGCGGTGGTACAGCGATGAATAATGCGGCATTCAGTGAGAAGTTCTTGAATGACATCGGCGAGAAAGACGCGACCTCGGTCGCTCAGGAGTTCGCGGGGGGCGCCGTGACGGAGAACGAAGCGTTGAAGCAGGAAGGAGGCAACGTCACGAGCTGTCGCGGCTGGTAGAGCGGCCGTTTCTGCATACCTCGTGAGGTGGTCTATGGCTACAATGACCCAGCGATTGCCAGCAGCTGTGTATGGCAGAGGCCCGTATAGGTCTATTCCAACGCGGTCAAAGGGTCGCGAAGGGCATGGTAAAGGTTGCATTGGTCCAGAAGAGCGGCAAGGATCAGGCTTGCGGCGTTGACATTCTGTGCAAGAGCGAATGTACTTTTGCACAAATGTGTACATACCACGCCAATAAAACCTATGACGTAGTCTGGTGTAGGTCTTGAAGAGACCAGCGTGTGCACACTGAGGGTCGGCGTGGAAAGCGGCGCATACATCAGTGCGGAGCGGCCGGGGTATGACAAGCAGCCATTTGCGGCCGTCGGAACTGTAGTTACGGCGATAGACGATTCCGTCGCGGATGGCGAAGTGCGAAGCTTGTCGGCGGAGCGCTCGGGATGGTGGGCGTGCAGGTGAATCAGAGATGTAATCTATCAAAGATGAAATCCAGGAGTCCTTGCGCTGCTCCAAAGCCATGTCGACAGAAGCGAATGGGGGAACTGGGTCATCTAGAACGGAGACACTGACAATTTCGGCGTGGACAGGCGAGCGCGAAAGAGCATCGGCATCGGCGTGCTTCTTGCCGGAGCGGTAGACAACACGGATGTCGTACTCTTGGAGCCTCAGTGCCCACCGGGCAAGGCGGCCGCAGGGATCCTTGAGGGACGACAACCAGCAAAGTGCGTGGTGATCGGTAACGACATCGAAGGACCGGCCGTACAGGTATGGGCGAAACTTTGTAATGGCCCAGATGATCGCTAGGCATTCTTTTTCAGTGACTGAATAATTCGCCTCAGCTTTGGGGAGAGTGCGGCTCGCGTAAGCAACAACATATTCCTGGTAGCCGGGCTTTCGCTGGGCGAGCACAGCGCCAAGACCAACGCCGCTAGCATCCGTATGGATTTCCGTGGGAGCAGTGGGATCGAAATGGCGCAGTATCGGTGGTGTTGTAAGCAGGCGCCGTAGCGTCGCGAAGGCCTCGTCGCAAGGCGGTGGCCATGCGGAAAGATTGGGGTCTCCCCGAAGAAGCTCTGTCAGCGGTGCCATAATCGAAGCGAAATTTCGAATGAAGCGGCGGAAGTACGAGCAGAGGCCAATGAAACTACGCAAGTGTTTTAGAGTCGTCGGCCTTGGGAATTCTTTAACAGCACGGAGCTTTGCGGCATCGGGGAGAACACCATCCTTCGATACGACATGTCCGAGAATTGTCAGCTTTCGTGCCCCAAAGTGACATTTTTTCAGGTTGAGTTGGAGGCCAGCGTCACTGAGACAGCGTAAAACCTGCTCCAAGCGATGAAGGTGAGTAGGAAAATCTGGTGCAAACACTACTACATCATCCAAATAACACAAGCACGTGTTCCATTTGAGGCCTCGAAGAATAGTATCCATCATCCGCTCAAAAGTGGCGGGTGCGTTGCAAAGGCCGAATGGCATCACACGAAATTCGTATAAGCCATCTGGTGTGATGAAAGCAGTTTTAGGCTTATCGTCTGCAGCCATAGGCACTTTCCAATAACCAGAGCGTAGATGGAGGGAGGAAAAGAACTCTGCGCCTTGTAAGCAGTCTAAGGCGTCATCGATCCGCGGCAATGGATAAACATCCTTTCGAGTTATTTTGTTTAGGCGACGGTAATCCACGCAAAAGCGGATCGAGCCATCCTTCTTTTTAACCAACACAACTGGCGATGCCCATGGACTGTCGGACGGTTCAATGACACCACGCTGCAGCATTTCACCTACTTGATCATCAATGACGCGTCGTTCTGTCGACGATACGCGGTATGGTGGCTGCCGTAGCGGTGAGTGAGCACCAGTGTCAATCCGGTGACATACAGTCGTCGTTCGACCCAGGGAAGTGCTATGGCTGTCAAAAGCAGGGCGAAATTTTTCGAGGAGACGGAGAAGGTCATGGCGTTGCTTGGGGTTTAAGGCGCTGTCGATGACGTGGCTGAGAACGTCTTCAGGCGATGTGGCAGGTGCGGGACTACCGGAGAGGGTGTTGACCTCGGACGATCCAAGAAGCTCCAACGTGGTAATGGTGTCGTAAGGCTCCACAGTGCCGAGAGATTCACCGCGAAGCAACGTAATCGGGAATGGGAAGTGGTTGTATACAGGAAGGTGAGTCGCGCCTGCTTGAAGGCCAAGCAGCGTGGTTGGCAGTGGTGAGATGTGGCGATGAACGAAAGCAGTGGAAGGTGTGAAGAGTACGGTAGAGTCGCAGGCAACGGAACAGGACACAGGTGCCAGAACGGATGCGTGCGGAGGTATCTGGAGGTCGTCAGTGAGGGACAACTTGGTGCGGGAAAGCGAAACGTCGTCAGATATGGCATTTCCAAGCGAAGAGAAGGCGACTTCTGCACGGGAGCAATCAATAACAGCTTGGTGACGGGAGAGAAAATCCCAACCTAAAATAATATCGTGGGAACAGTGGGGAAGAACGACGAACTCGACGAAGTAGAGCACTCCTTGAATTTCAAGTCTGGCGGTGCACGCAGCCACTGGCTGGACGTGCTGTGCTGTGGCCGTGCGGAGTAATGGACCGAAGAAAGGCGTCGTGACTTTTCGTATTGAGCGGCATAGTTTTTCGGCAATCACAGATATGGCGGCACCTGTGTCAATGAGGGCAAGCACAGAGACACCTTCAACAGCGACATCAATAACGTTGGGCGGCGAAAGAAGAGGGCTTGAGCGCTGCGACGATGACGCAGTTCTTGCCTCGGGAACTGCGGCACTTAGTTTTCCGTGTCAGCGGTAGAGGGACGTCGACGCATCGGGGAGAGCGAGCGACGACGAGGAGGAGAACGGCGGTCAGAAACTGGGCGATGGCTTGGGCGGGGAAGGGGTAAATCGCGGTCTGGAGCGTAAGACAATGGATGGTCGTACGCTGCTGTGCGTGGGTCGTCACGTGGATGAAGTGGACGGCGGCGGCACAGGCGTGCAACGTGTCCGGCAATACCACACGAATAGCAGATGGGCCGATTGTCCGCTGTGCGCCAAGGATTTACTCGATGCACCGGAGGTCGTGAGGGCGTGGAGGTAAAAACAGGGCTAGGCATCGGAGGCGGAGCCCGGAACGTCGGTGGGCGTGGTCGTGCGATGGCGTCGGCGTAAGTCAATGGGGTGGTGAGTTGCGGCGCCCGCTCCAGAGGAAGAACTTCGGACACTTGTTCTTCTATAACATGTCGTAGGGTCGGACTAAGGGACGAACTTGACTCCGGCGGGTTGTTGGAGATAAGGGAGAGCTGGCGAGCAACTTCTTCCCGGACGAATGCCTTGATCTGCGAGAGGAGGGTGGAATCTGGAAAAGGGGAGGTCAAGCCGGACAACGATTCCTGATGGGGATTAGGGCGGCGGGTGAGGAGGCGTTGACGGCGTAGCTCGTCATAGCTTTGGCATAGTTCAGTGACTTGGGCAACCGTAGAGGGGTTCTTTGAAATCAGCATTTGAAACGCGTCGTCGTCGATGCCCTTCAGTATTTGTTTGATTTTATTGCCCTCAGGCATGGATGCATCGACGCGTTTGCAGAGATCGATGACATCTTCAATGTAGCTGGTAAAGGTCTCACCAGGCTGCTGAGCGCGCGACTGCAGACGCTGTTCGGCACGAAGCTTTTGAACAGCAGGACGGCCGAAGACCTCGCTGAACTTCGTCTTGAACACGGTCCAGCTTGAGACTTCGCTTTCGTGGTTTCGAAACCACAAGTGGGCAATTCCGGTGAGGTAAAATGGGACGGTGGTCAATTTCGTGATGTCATCCCATTTGTTGTTGCGACTCACGCGTTCGTATGATGACAGCCAGTCATCAACGTCGTGGTCATCACTGCCGCTAAAGATGGGAGGGTCCCGCTGACGGAGTGTGCCGGGGCATACGGAGGACTGGGGAGCAGCTGGTGGTAAGCTCGTGGCGCTTGCGGAGGTCATGGTAGCAGGGAGAATCCGGCTGCGCAATTCCAGGATGACAGAAGACCCAGCAAACCTCCACCAAATATGACAAAGAAGTCTGGCACGGCTGTGGACGACACGAAGGACGCCGACAGGAAGACACAACTGCGTAGGCTTAGCCAGGCGCACCAGGAACAGCGTCGAGCCCGAGCCCCACTTCAGTAGCGCTGGCAATCCGGCTGCGGAGCTCTGCACGGCGTACTTCTTCTTCCTTACATAACTAAATTGACCAGCATGGTGTCACGCGGGCACAAGCAAACATGAACGCATTTCTGGACTCTGCCCCCGCCGCAGATGGCTTTCAAGATACAGCCGCCCGGCCGAAAGCGCGCGGCGCCAGTACGCGGCCAACCCCTTCTCTACCCTCCCCCCGGAGCCTTGCAGCCCGGCGGGCGCGCGCGGTAGCTCGGGGTGCGCGGAGTAAAACGCCCCCACCTCCTTCTTACCCTCACTCTGGAGCGTTGTGTGCGACTGGAAGACGATGCTCTTCTTTCCCGCTTCCCGTCCTTGCATGTGCGAGATTGAGCCGCGATCGCCGGCTCACCCTCGCATGCTTTGACTCGCACATAAAACATACGGCGCGCGGTGACGATTTTATGACCCGTAGACTTTATATGGAACCTCACGGCGACGGAGACGGTAGTAATGCGCCTGGAGTGTCCATATAGTTACTATCGCAATAAAACACTAGTTGATTCGGCGTGGAATGACCCTCGTGCACTAGTTGTCATAGTATCGTCGGATACCTTCGTGGTCGTTCCATTGTCATTGCTCCATCTTCGTGATTTGACTCTCGTCAAGCCGCCGTCGTACCATCACCGTTGTATAGTCTTCGTGGTACACTCACCGTAACGCCATCTTCATAACCCACGTGTGGTTACCATATTGTCGTCACACCGCTGTTATGTAACCGCTGATGTCATACGGTCGTGTTTTGCATTCGTTGACATACCATCGTGGTGATGCCGTCGGGGGGGTCCTTCCATCGTCGTCATTTTAACTTCGCCCTCCGACTCTTATCACGCCTTCGTGGTGACAAAGTCGTCGCCATACCAGTGTCATCACGCCATTGTAGTCACGCATGCCGTTTCACCATTGTCACCACTTCAGAAACGTCATCACATTGTCTTCATGCCAGCGTCGTCATACCGCCTCCTATTTACATGGACGTCATTCCTTCACCATTCTATTTTAACAACGCTGTCATTATTCAATCGTGAATATGCCGCCGTCATAAAGTAATCGCTGTCATGCATCCGTTGTCATCGCGTTGTCCTCATGTCGTCGATGTCACGCTGACGTCATTTGTACGGTGGCAATAATTTGATAATCGTCGTGTTATTAACATCACGTCATTGTCGTCAAACCTCGTTTCTCGTTCCATCGACGTCTTTCCTTGATCATCCCATCGTCGTCAACGCATCGTCATCATACAGTCACCGTCATGCCGGCATGCTTATGGGTCACCTAGGCTATCGAATGGTATAACCAAGTGGGCCCATACCGGGGACAGTGTATGTCGCATGCAGCGCAAGCAACGGAAGTCTCAGAGTGACCACTGCACGTTTTAAATTAACATGACTGCAGCAATAGAGCGTGTCGCTACATTGCTTGAATGCCGATAGCTTCGTATGATTTATGTATATATATATATATATATATATATATATTTTGTAATGAAGATGAAGCGATGCACTTGGGCTCGGGCGCTCGGACACCGGGCGCTAGGGGGCGAACGAGGAGAAGACGAGGACGAAGCAGATATGAGAACAGCTGGCCCAGGAACGGGTGCTGTCGTGAGTGAGTGAGTGAAATAACTTTTATTACAGGTCCGGCGAGGACGCGAACTCGTCGCGCACCCGGCTAGTCCCACGTCGGGACCGGCAGGTCTAGCCCACCAGCCCGGTCGCGGGCACACCGGACAGCCAGGATTTGCTTGTCTA
>NC_051162.1:145554742-145596325 GCF_013339745.2 Dermacentor silvarum
TGGTTAATGCCCAGGCAGGAACATTTAAACGAGTCATTGAGCCTAATAACAGGCAGCCGTCAACACAGCCGTTGCCTGCGGCCTAAATCTGGATTTAAAATTTCCTAAGGAACGAAGCTTGAAGTTATCCCAAATAACATGCTGCAGTCATGTTGCGCATGTAGGTGCTTGAATGTTTCCCTCCCACATATCAACATCACATGTGTGCTAAGATAATCTGAATCAAATATATTGAAATAGTAAAATGTAGAAATGGTTCAACAAAATAATTAATTAATAAATAGCATGTCTTTCGCAAAACAGCTTAGATCTGAAAGTTCCATAAAGCTATGCATTTTAACAAATATATTATATATATAATATATATATATATATATATTATATATATATATATATATATATTATATATTATATATAGCTCCTTTAGCGAGAGGGAGTCCGCCAGTAGCAACATGTGTCCATGTGTGTAATTCGAACTGCACAACTTGTATTACTATGTCATACAAAGGGAAATTGCTTTCATCGCAGAGAACAAGTAAGAACTTCTTTATCCGCAGTATTATTTATTTTAATACTGGTTTAAATATTACATTACATATTGCTTTTTGGTATTCTAACGCAAATAAGTTTTTATATGACCACAGCCCTCCCCCTTAAAAAGCGTGTTTAACCACTGTGTTCTGGTACAGTTACCCGTAGTAGGTAAAGCCAATTATTTGAGGAAGAAGCGCACAACGGAACACCGAACAATTTACTTCTTTCCCAGTATTTTTTTTTTTTTCTAAGCTTCTTTCGCCCATTTTGTGCAAAGCGCCCAATTCTTGCCAGATTCCCCACGGTATGTATGTGCCATTTGTGCAGAGGAACACCTCAGCAAGAACAAAAACAACAACAAGAAAAAGATGATGGTTTTGATTGTGGGAGAATGTCGCTGTCACTGTAAGTGAGATCAGAGCAGAACGAATGGCTGAAGTCTGCTGTCTTTTAATTGGCCACCTACATTGCGCAAATAGAAGATCCTTAAGCGCCTCCTCAGCGCCATGCGATGGGAAAGCGGCCGAAGACGCAGTGTACATATCTCGTGCTTTTTAAGTACGACTGGCTTGTGGGATCGTCAGTGACTCTTTGGCGCGCAAGTGGATACGCAGAAGTATCCCCTTGAAATTACTTCTCAGGATAACCCCACTTTCGATATATTCATTCGTTAAGCGTGCGACAAAATACATTTCTTTTGAATTACTTTCGAGCTTCTGTGCACACAACAGCGTTTTGTTAACAGTGCATTTTTACCGAAGTTTGACGAAGCATATCTCGATACCAGTGTCATCCTCCGAATTCAGTGGATATGCGTTGCATACGCATTGGATACGATTTGTAAATCCTAATCTGTTGTAATACAAACAATCAACAGCTTAATTCTTATATTTTTGTTGACTAGTGAATTATGCATTTCAACACGCACACGAACGCACACACGCCCACGTACTTCTGGCATATACCGGACTGCCATATAGCTATTATTGCCCATGGAAGCGTTTTTGTAGGCTGCGATAAAAATGTTCTCCGAAAGCAAGCATGTGAGGACGCAGCTTGCTTCCACTGCAAAGAAAAAGCATCAAAGAACAAAGGAGGTGCTTTCTGTACTGCTAGAAGAGCGCCTCCACGCTTGTGATTTACCACGTCACCGACCAGTGAGTATTTGCGAGTCCATGGCTCCATTCTCGTCGCTATAGTGTCGCTATAGTACTACCGCGCGTTGAGTAACTAAACCTGCGCACGAAACGTGGACCATTGTCTGGCACGGGCTTCGTTAGCGCGAATTGTTGGGCACGGCCTCTTATTTAGCGTTTGCCTGCGTCCCTTGTCCCGTATGTGGTATTTCGAGCACGTTCATTGAGAAAGCAGTCCTTTTCGCACTGCGGCTCCACGTTGCTTTATTATTTCTCGGCATCTTGGAAAAAGCGCTTAATGACGCGTATCACGCAATATCGCAGTTCCACGGCAATACTCGTGCGGAGAATAGAGAACGCGTTAACGGCTCTATGGTCCGCTGTCGCCTTTGTCCATTCACTGGCTCACTATAGGTCGCTCGTCAGGCGACTCCAGTTATCCCTAATTCAGGCTTTCTTCACACGTGACTACTGTTGACGATGACATCAGCCAGCATATCCTACCATAAGCCAGTTGGGCGCTTTCATGTTGTTTAGTGCCGTAGCCCCCACAAAAAGATCCCGAACAGATCCGCGTTGGCCACGATGGTTCTCATTTACATTATCATTTGATGGCAGTGGTGCTGTAAAAGCAATGCACGGCCGGCAACTGTACCGCCTCACCAGGTCGTACGTTGCTGACAAGGGCGTGTCACCAGGCGCTGATCAACTCATAGTATACCTAGGCGGTACGAAATCACACAGAATAATAAAAAAAACGAAGGAAATAGACACGACATGCGCCGTCCCGTACAGTGCATGTCGTGGCTATTTGCTTTGATTATGTTTTCTCTCTCTCTCTCTCTCTCCTCTCTCTGTGTGTGTGTGTGTGTGTGTGTGTGTGTGTGTTTGTCAGGCTGTCCGGGTAGAGCTACGAATCCGCACCATCTTTCGGCGCACCATCCGCACCAGAATCCGCAAGGCAATCAACAGGCGTAGAGTTCCTTCCTCCTGGCACTTCAGGGAGCAGCAGGCACTCAATTGCCAAAGCTTTTCTTCCATAAGTGGTGTAAGGCATTTTCGGGCCGCCTTCGCTAATAGTATGTCCAGTGTCCAGCATCGAGGTATAATGCTATAGGTCGGAATTTGCTCTTACGAACAATTTTAGCGTAAATGCGTTTCTTGAATAAGAGGCCAGGGGCCCTATAACGTAAAACATTTCCAATGTGTATTTATTCCAATCTCCTGACTTCAAATTTACGTAACCTCCGACGCAAGCATCGGGCGGTAACCCCCAGCGTTGTTTGAAAAGCCCAATCAAACGCTCTCCTCGTCTATAGAAGGTCACTGTTATTTGCTTTGAAAGCAAATAACGTTGCCTACATTGAACGTTTTTTCTTATCTATTTGGCTGACGAGACACGAGGAGGACGCTGAAGTAGAGAGGGATACGACGGGGCCGAGCCAGCGCAGTGGAAATAGATAACCGGTTGAGGAGGGTGGTGCCGGCGTCTGCGATGGGGCCGCTTCCCCTTACTTAGCTTTCGGTGGCTGGTCGAGAATCGCGGTGGCGTGCAACGGAAGGTTGAGAATGCCGTTAAACCAGATCCTCAGTAAAGAAGAGTTGGCAGAGCGATGTCGTATACGTTCCGAAAGGGCTCGATAACGTTATACTGCAACGAAAAAAAATCTTTATTTTACGCAAATAAATCCATGCTCTCCGGCAGCCCCAAGTAGCCAGTGCCTGAGCGATTGGAGGGCAGCCATCTTCTATTTCTTTAGGAGTGGGACAGTATCCGGCTATTGCCAAAAAATTCAGAGCCCTTCCACTACTGTGCAAATGGAAGCCATCGAAGCTGTGACTTTGGTGGGTCTGCTGTAGTGAATATTGCCCCACGATGAGAATGAGCGTATCGTAGTTGGGCATCACCCAACCGAACATGTCTCTCATGAACGTTCGGGTTGAGAAACTCGCGCTGAAACCTGGCGGTCGTACCGGGGAAGTTGGCTCTAGCGTTGCCGAGGTTCCTGGAGGGCAAGACAAAGCTGACGTTTTGGCCTCAACATCGTGCTCCCGCAACTAGGGGTCGGCGGCTCTTCACTAACGTTTGGCCTCAACATCGCGCTCCCTCAACTCGGTGTCCGCGGCTCTTCGCTGACGTTTCGCCTGGGCTTCGGAAGCCCTCACGCTAGAATCGGCACGTCGACGACGAGCCTTTTCCCGAGCGCGTTCGCGGCGGCGTTGCTCAAACAGGTTTGCACACATCGTCAGTTGCTCATGAATGGCTGATACCCCCTTAAACAATGCAATGGCTCATACCCCCGTAAACGTGGCCTCCCCATTACGACGACGGAACAGAAGGGAAATTCTACGCTGGAATGATTTGCGGTAACGCAGCCAGCTGTGGAAGCAGACGACGACGACGAACGCGGGGGCAGTGGCACGAGCGCAAACCGAGAGGCGCCAACGAGCCAGCTGCGGAAGAAGACGACGATGCTCGAGCCAATGCTGATGATGATAGTTTTTTGCTTACGCCAACGACACGAAAATTTCCTTGGCTGGTAGAGGTATACAGCATCGCTGAAAAAAAAACACAGTTTTGTTTTCCATATAATGCATCTTTAATGCTTACACATCACTTTGACGCGGTGACCTTTAGCGGTTTTGTGTGGCGTGACAGACATGCGAAGTGGGCGCAGCCCGCAAACGTTTGACAAATAGCATATAGGGATAATGCCGAAAACATGTTGGATCAGAAATAATTATTTTACTTTTGTTTGGTCAAAATCAGTGTGTACACTTCATATCAGATGGGGAGCTATCGCGGTTTTCGTTGCGTCGCGTAACAGGCAGGCGAAGTGGGGATGGTCCGAAAATTTTTTTACCAATCGTGGATGCCTGGTTGCAGAATAGGAGTAGAAAAGTTTGAAATACCTTCACGCTATAGCGCCCCACGTCTTGGAAGCTGGATTGTTTCCTTTCGTCAAACCATGTTATGTTTACAAATAGGTGTAGCTCGGAGAGACATTACAAGGCTATGGGTCTTCGTGATGACGTGAATGATTCTTGCTGGCCTTCGCAAAATTAAGCCTTCGCAAAATTACAAAGCACAAATGTTCTGCAGTGAGCGCAAAGAAAACGTTGAATTTTTGGCGTCCAACAAAATTGAATATACAATAAGCATTTTGCAAAAATAAAGATTCGTTTGATAGTGCCATCATTAGTGAAGCCTTGCTGAATATGGACGGCATTTGTCACTTGCCCCTTCTGGTGTCGGTGCAGATCGGGGCTGAATTCACGAAGATTTTTGTTCATAAATTATCTTACCCATTAGCCAGCAGCCTTCGCTAATGCTATGTCCGTCGTCACGATTGGCTGGCGCTTGTTCTCATGGACAAGCGGTTCTAGCGTAAATGCTTTTTTCGTGTGTGTGTGGATGCAAGTCCAGAATATTTTATTTGGCACCCATGTTTAGAGCAGGCGCTCTTAACAATCCCGTCGGCACCTGTTGGTGGAGTCCGCATAGAGACGGCGGTTTTGAAGAAGGGATAGCAGACGACAAAACCACGACGAGCAAATACTGGAACCAAGCATGCACGATAAACGTAAAAAAAATAAAAAGGCTTAGCGCTATCGCAGCTGACCCCGTAATGCCAGTTTCCCTACAGTCCCTGGAGAAACATGGCTGCTACCTATATCAGCTTATAGCATGCATGGCATGAATTTGGGCTAGTTGGTAATACATGTTACCTTCCTAAAGGTCGTTACTGATGGTACCTACTCGAAGAAACAAGTAAAACAAACACGACGAATGTTTGTTTTACATTTTTTTTTTGTCTAGGTCCCGTCAGTAACGCGCTTTATCAAGTTAAAACCTGTATAAGCATTGCAAATTCTGGTCAATACAGGGTGCCCCAGCTAATTTTAGCCATGGTTTAAGAATATGCCACAGCAGAAGGGTGTGAGCAAATGCGTGTTGCTGGCAATTGTATAGAGCAAGTTGCACTGTACTTTCTATTCTGTCTAATTGCGTAATTAATTAAAATTAATCAACCAACTTAGCAAGTAATTATTTTCGGGCAAAGCTTCCAGTAAGAATGTTGTAGAGCGCATTAGGAAACACATTGTTAATCAGCTTTGAACTCCCTATTTGTTACGCAGTCATTTTCTCGTCCCAAAGAACGCCCGCCAAATACGAAAAAAAAAAGAAAAAGAAGCACGTAACATGCCCGTTTGCGCACCGCCAGTAGCAAGGATATTCATGCCCGCACTTGAGCAGCGAAGGGAGACGGGGGGGGGGGGGGGGGGGGGGATTTGTCACACGTCATGTTATGCTAGGTACCTTGGTACACAGAAATTTCGGGAAAGGGGGGGAGGCTCGAGCTTGCTGTAGCACGTGACACTGAGAATAGCTGCGGCGATAAGAATTTTCCAGCCTGTATGCCGAATCTTGGTAAAACTTTATTCAGGCAAAAGCAAGAAATTCGAGTGCTTCCACACTGTCGCGTGATGTAAATAAAATTACACCTACTCCCCACTGCTCCGGACAACCGGATTAAATTCCTTTCACGTTCTAGCCTGCGCAAACATTAAAAAAATAATAAAGTAAGAGGAACAAAGTGCGAGCCATCGACGCATGCGTTAATATGAGCCGGTCGTGTTGATCGTAACATTACGGTGAGAAGCACTTCGCATGATGAAACCCAGGGCACCAAGACACACGAATGGTTTGGTGGTTCGTTGGAGGAACGTTGTTCATTCGCCAACATGTTGTTATTTATTTCAACTGTATGCTGCGCGGTTAAACCACCAAACTGATCGATTGTTTTCAACGTTTTCATGTCTTCAATGTGCTTGCCAAAAGATTTTTATCTGTGGATTTTCGCGCAGGAGAAATACATCTCTACCTCCGAGCGTGTGTGTGTGTGTGTGTGTGTGTGTGTGTGGCTCAACACAACCAGATTAGGTTTTCTTCGCCCCTGTCTCTTCAAACATGCAAGCAAGAGCACGCAAGCGGGCACACACACAAAGAGCGAGAAACTCGAAACGGCTGTAAACTGGCATGTTTCTTCCAGCATGTATGCGCCTGTCTGTGTGCGATTCTATGTTGGATCAGTATAGGCTGGTGTCTCTGTGAAAGTCCACACCAAGTGCTGCCCAAAGTTTGGCTTGAATTCATGAAACTTGAGCATGGGAACGCTTGCTCAAACACAACTGTACTAGAAACCGACCTACATTTACTGACAGGAGTTAAATGAACATCCCAAAGATCTCGATTGCATGATCTGTAACGTGCGACTACATTCCGTGAAAACATTCTCATAAGTCTGAATTGGCTTTCCGGCGTTTCCTGTGCATTGGGCAGGTATCGCTAATGATAGCCGTTCCTGTTCTTTTATTGCGTTAGCATTAGGAGTGTCAAAGTGAAAAACGTGTATTTGTGTGGAAAGCCGGTCGGTCACGTGGTGTATATATATATATATATATATATATATATATATATATTATAACATAAGAAGCCGACAAACAACGACACCAAGGACAACATAAGGGAAATTACTTGTACTTAATTCTTGAATTTAGGAAGTTTATAAATTACTGGAAACGCAAATGAATGAAACAACAACCGGCTGCAGGCGGGGAACGATCCCACGTCTTCGCATGCATTACGCGTGCCGAGTTCATGTCCCACCTGCGGCCAGTTGCTTCGCATTTCTCGCGCATTTCTCTCCCCTTTGCCGCTGAATCAGCACTGCATTTTTTAAAATATATTGTGCTTTTAATGTAAGTGTTTACGAAGGGATGTGAAATTTCTGTTATATTGAGGTAGTTCATTACAATTTTTTTATACGAACAGCACGGGACTACTGTGCAGATAAATGCTAAGTGTAATCACGCAGAAATAGCCTCAGGCATAAATTTTCGTGTATGAGAAGAATGGCATTGTGAAAAAGAAATAAAAAAATACATCCGCAGCTCATCACTCCCGCGTTACATTTGCCCATGGTAAATCTTTTGAACGAGTAACGTGGGTGATCCTCTTGTTGCGCGTAAGAAGAAATGTATAAAAGTTGGCTTGTCGAACAGATGATCAACGTGCAATATTTACAGATTGAGTTCCAAGGAAAGAAGGCTTACTCAATCGTGCTATGCGATGGGCCTGAGTATCGTATATACGATTAGAAGTACATGACGCCTATACGATTGGTAAAGTGTGGTCGTCGTACAGTAGACATATTTTGACATCTGTGATGAAGTGAGATGGCGAGGATAATGATGAGAGAAGGTGTTGGGGGTCATTGCATCGATGGTGATTGGTGTCGCTGTCCTAGCATTTTTAGATTTTTCCAATTGAAAAATGTGCGCAACCTTTAGGGAACTGCAATCTTTTGCGACTGGCTGAGAGACAGACTTACTGCCTGTTCTGATCGCTGTGCCCAAGGTATGCCAACCTTATGCGGGCCGCGCTTATAGCGATCATTAAGTGCCTTGCGACTTCAGTCTCACGTAATCTGGGGTATACTGAGGCTTGTTGAGGTGACTAAACTCACGCTTGCGAAGCTAGCTTTCTGTGCAAGAACACGTGGGTGGAGATAGAGAAACGAGAAGAGGCAGGACGGAGCCCAGATTTATGCCTTCATTTCTTGATATGCCAGCTACCGAATATACAGCCACTAGTATCACTCGCGCCACCAAGCGACTATGACTAAGGGCACTTCCAATTTTTCCTATAGTCGCACAGGAAGTCTACTGTTGAGTGTCAGACAGTGACAAAGAAGACCCGGCAGCTAAAACGCAATAGACGCCAGTCTAACATGGCAGTCTTCAGTGCGGACCCTGTCGACGAAGCACACTACTAGAAACGAAAATTAATGGATTCAGCATGGCATTTCCCGAGTATACAACGGGCGCCCTTCCTAACGTCAGGCGCATGCTATGGAACTGCTCCGGATATAGAGATATCTGGCAGGAATACCTAAAATCATACGTCACTTCCTTTCAAGACGGGATCTCCCCAAACAACGACAGCCGAGCCAGGGACAGACACTGCTAGAGAAACAGACGAAGAGCGAAAGGCAGGGAAGTTAACCAAGGGTGTGCCCAGTTGACTACCCTGCACTCAGGGAAGGGGAAATGGTGAAAAACAAGGACAAGAAAAAATAGACAGCCGTTGTGAAGAGTAATGTTTAGTAATATTACCCACAGAGCAATGTTTTGTAGCAGTCGCAAGCATTTGCGTCTAGTCATTTTGAAGAAGGATTTTCCACGGGAGGCGGGCACATACCGTCGCATTTGGTCCCTTTAACTGAATACCTACCCTGCTTATGCCGAATAAGTATGCCGTTTCTAATGACGATTTTTCATTCATTCATTCAAGACCTGGCGTTAGATCAAGCAAAATCTGTAGAACAAAACTGCGGGCCGTGAAAATAACAAAAATGATCAAAAGAAAACGAAAAAAAAAAGAAACAGAGGATTATCCCTGCTTGCTCTTTTATTGCGATAGCAATTATATGGACACTCCAAAGCAGATTTCTGCCGTCGCCGTCGCCGTCGCCGTGAGGTTCCGTATGACGTCAATGGAGATGAAATCATCGCCGCGCTCCACCGAACGCTGTATGTGCGAGTGAAAGGGCGCGAGGGACGCGCGCTTTCACGGGGAATGAACGCACGGCGGAGAACAAACGCGCGTTCTGTGCCGTGTTTGTTTTCATTACAATTTCGTTTTCGTTACTTTCTTCCATCTCTTTAGTTGTTTTAGGGACCATGCGGATTTCTTCGCCGATACCTTCGCCTTTGCTTGGGCTATCGTAGAGTTTTCATTTCTTTTTATTCCGATAGCAATTATATGGACACTCCAAAGCGGATTTCTGCCGTC
Organism: Dermacentor silvarum; assembly: GCF_013339745.2. Taxonomy (NCBI): domain Eukaryota; kingdom Metazoa; phylum Arthropoda; class Arachnida; order Ixodida; family Ixodidae; genus Dermacentor; species Dermacentor silvarum. The sequence goes on from NC_051162.1 coordinate 145,564,271, forward strand.
GCCGTCGCCGTGAGGTTCCGTATGAGGTCAACGGCGATGAAATCGTCGCCGCACTCCGGACGCTGTATGTGCAAGTTAAAGGGCGCGATGAACGCGCGCTTTCACGGGGAGCGAACGCACGTCGGAGAGCAAACGCGCGTACTGCGCCGAGCTCCCTGAAGGGCTGCAGAATTAAGCGTCGCTTTCCTCCGTTACAATCACCATATACAGGGTGTTTTTTTTAGCCGCACCAAATTTTTTAAATTAGAAAAATATATATCTTGTTCACGTTATCTTTACCATTCGAGTGCACCGATTCGACGACACAGACGCTCTTTTTGCGGGCAGTTTCAGTTTCAAGCTGCCTGCCAAGGGGAACTAATTGCTTGCGTAGCTCCCACATGAACTCCGCTATTCAAAATTTGATCGTTGGGCTAGGTAGTGTCGAGGACGGGCCCCAAAGTACTCATTTGCTATAGCCGCCTATTGTTGATAATTAGAAAAGTAATTAGCGTAACCAGAGAGAGGGGAGGCAACGTTTAGCTGCGGCACCAAATGCACATTTATATAAAAAGTTGTCGCAGTTTCACCTGAAAGGCGAAGCATCAATTGCGATAGCGAATTTGTAGAGAGCTATACGGAGTAATGATATTAACTTTATCAGCTGTATAAACTTAGACATGCAGCAGCACCGGCAACACGCAGAACTGTTGTCGACGCCGTCGGCGTTTTGCCGGCGTTCGCTGAAAATGCGTGCGGCGTTGGTGACTGTTGCCGGAGCCTCTGATATAAATAGGCACTTGGTGCCGCAGATAAACGTCGCCTCCCTTCCCTCCCCCTCCTCCCCCCCTCCCCCACGGCCTCTCGCGCGTCGGAAGAAGGCGCGTTGTTCTACATATATGGTGATTGTAAAGGAGGAAAGAGACGCCTACTTCTGCAGCCCTTAAGGGAGCACGGCGCAGAACGCGCGTTTGTTCTCCGCCGTGCGTTCACTCCCCGTGAAAGCGCGCGCCCGTTCACTTGCACATAGAGCGTTTGACGCGCGACGACGATTTCATCTCCACGGACGTCATACGGAACCTCACGGCAACGGCGATGGCGACGATGACGGCAGAAATCTGCTTTTCAGTGTCCATATAATTGCTATCGCAATAAAACGTTGCGAAACGAGAAGGTGGGTAAGATTTCCGACGCTGCTCGACGAGTGTCCCATTCTGATCTCGTCGAAAACCTCCGAGCCGCCCCCAGAGGCACCGGCAACAGTCACCAACGCCGCGCGCGTTCGGTGCGAACGCGGGCAAAACGCCGCCGGCGTCGACAACAGTTCTGCGCGTTGCTAGTACTGCTACATGCCCAAGTTTACACAGCTGATAGAACTACTATCCTTACTCCGTATAGCTCTCTACTAAGTTGTTATCGCAATTGATGCTTCGCCTTTCGGGTGAAACTGCGACAAATGTTTTTTTGACGCACGCAAACTTTTCGTCTTTGCTACATAGGGGAGCTAATGATCAGGTTGTCTGTATGCGTGGTGGCTGGCCTTCCGAAGCACAAAGTTGCAAGTTTGCACCCCAAACCATTTACGCGATATTGCACAGAAAGTTTCGTATTTGTCTACTGCACTTTCAGTTCTGTCTGCGCAAGTGGGTGGCAAGTGACGTCCTCCGCACCACACACTGCCGCAAACGTATGCAAATGGCTCGTCCTTTTCGAAGCTGTCAGGATATTTTACGACCCGTATAATCAAACTGCAGCGCTCTCTGCTAATGAGCTCGATGCTGAATTTAATCCCCGGAAATTAAACATTCAGATTCGCAGCTTCCGCACTTTCCCGGCAAGATTCTGCAAAATGCAATGCTAGTGCGCTATCTCGTGTAGTGGGTGGTTTCATCGCTGCTAACCGAGCCTTTCGCAACGTCTCGACTTAGCGCACGTCTACCCATGTCAACAGCTGTGGCTGCAGATAACTCACCAAGTCTTCTGCGTTACCCCGTCGGTGGACTACATAGTTCTTTGCACGTCTGTTAGGAGGCACGACATATTCATGTTTTGAAAAGTTCTCATGACACGCAGGTAAACTTTGTTCAACTAATACCATAACTTGCACACATTCGAACACAAAAATTAGTGCCAAGTCACGCAACACTTCAATAACGCGACTATATATAGGTGAGATAGTTGGTGCATGCTCTGGGAGCAAACAGCGCTGAAATGGAACTTATAGGAAACACACGACGTAACGCTGACTACCACTGAAATTACTTCAAGGAAAGAAAAGACCGCGTACTTCTTTCATTTTATACCGAGAATGCTGGACCCTGCACATTGTTATAAACCACCTTATACACAATAAATCTTTCAGTTAGTAATCGACGTATCGTAATGCATGTGCCTCTTCTTTACATATAGACACGACATAAAGTAGGTGCCGGCGCACGACTGTTGCGCCGGGGACTCCTTGTCCCATGAAGATCATTACCTGATAAAAATTTCGTTCTTATACATATGTTGCTGCACCTTCGGATATTCTTGTACATGAAACACATATGCATACAGGAGGAGGAAAAAGAAAAAGGTGAAGGCAGGGACGTAAACCAGAAAAGCGTTTAGTTGGCTATGCTACACTGGGAGAAGGAGAAATGGTAACAGAAAGATGAGAGAGAGACAGAGAGAGAGAGAGAGAGAAACGGGGTGGAAAAGGCAGGGAGGTTAACCCGAAAATATTCTGGCCTCCTACCCTGCACTGGGGAAAGGAGAAGGGGAAATGAAAGGCGGAAAAGAATAGGGGAGAGAAAAAGCAGTCACGAAAAAAAAAAAGAAAAAGAATAAAAAAATTGAGGAGGTTGGAAACGTCCGTGAGAACTGTAGTCTGTCAGGAAGTCCTCTCAAACGCAAAAACTTCAGGACTGCCTTGACTGACTTGTTGTGTGATGACTGTATAGGCCGGCGTTCCAGGACTGTCTGCTCCGAAAGCAGCCGGTTGCCAAGACGCGCCAGCCTAGTCGCGAGTGACTGCCTATGTGCGCTGCATCGGGGAGAATGACTAAGTAAGTGTTCAATAGTTTCCTCGTCGCCGCAGTGGTCACACGCAGCACTATCCTCCCATCCGATGTGGAAAGCAAACGACTTCGTACACGCGACACCAAGCCTCAATCGGCAAAGTACCGCTGTTTCGGGTCGGGATAGTCCAGGTGGAGGTCGAAGTCGAAGACAGGGGTCCAGTAGAGGCAGACAAAGGGAGAATGAAGACTAGGCGAATTCGCGCACGCACCCCAACGGCGCCACGAAGTCAAAGGCGTTCACACAGGCGTTCACACCTTGACTGCCTTGTGGGCAGACTATGGCGACGATGATGGGTCCGGTGTTTGAGTGACGCCGTCACTGACAGCGGCCAATCGTCAAGTCGTCGCAATGCATTGGAGAGTGTTTGTCTTGATTTAAAATTGAAGACAGTGGCACAATAAATGCTCGATGTTCTCTTCGCGGTCGCAAACATTGCACGCAGCATTGTCGGTCATTCCAATTAATGTAGTGTAAGCTATCGCGAAGGCCACTCCCAACCACAGTCAACACAGAAGCAATGCCTCATGGCGGTGAATCCCGGGAAGGTCAGAGTTGGAGGAAAGCGTTTAGTTTGTGTGGTCTGCTGAGCCTTATATTTGGGATATTTTACTCTGCCAACGAAAGCATGCGAACCAGAAAGCGTAGCTAAGCATGGTGTACATAAAACGTGCCGTAGATATATTACATACACAAATGCACATAAGATAAGCTATGTAGATGTGCATAGCAAAAACTATTCTGCCATAACAGTATGGGCAGCACAGCAATATAAAGGAATTCTCAATAGACATTTCCATCGGGCGAGTAGGAAAGGATACACAGCTTCGATGGGCGCGATATGCGAGAACGCCCATGCCACGTGCATTGCGGGCAGGTTAAAGATCTTCAGATTGTCAAAATTATTCCGGAGTACCCCACTATGGCCTGCCCCATAACGAAATTGTGGTTCCGGCACCTAAAACTTCAGAATTAAGGGTGCACTGCGAGACTTCCTTTCTGGCATGTGCGAGCCAGCACGGCGCTGCTTGAATGTGTCGCCGTCGCGAGCTGCGGAACAATTTGAAAACGTTTTAGCTTGTTCTCCAAGAAATTACGTGACGGCAGTTCGTACAAGGTCGTCGGGCAGCCACTTTGTAGCCATTTGGACGCAGCAGTTATAGCATCATACGGAAATATTTTCATATTTGACTCAAATTATGACTAAATTATGACTAAATGACTAATTATGACTAATTATGACTAATTATGACTAAATTATGACTAAATTATGACTAAATTATTTGACTCAAATCAATGCTGCAGGGGGAAACACACGAGCACAAGAACCCACGGAAACCGAACGAGATCTGCGGGCACAACTCCAAAATCAACAAGCCCTCATTGACAAGCTCTTACGAAGGTGCAAAGAACAAGACACCGCCAATCAAGCCTCGAAACCTCAAGGAATGCCCAACATGCCACCGCCCCTTACGGAAGAACGAATCAAGGAAATTGTAACAATGGAGGTCCGGAAGCAGATACAGGAGGCCATGACCACTTTTGCAAAGGAAATAACCCAACAGCTACAGCAACACATCACCACTCAGCTTGCCCCTATCCATGCTACCCTCCAAGACCTCAGCAACTTCATGTCCTATGCCAAGCAGAACCACGTAACGAAAGCCACAGTAGAAAAGTTGCTCAACAACACCGACACGGCTCGCAAGAAAGCACGTAAAGACCTCCATAATGCTGCCAGACCGGAATCCTATGGCCTGGGGCGATAACACCGATATTGATCAAGATGGCGAGTAATCCCGAGAAGAGATTCCCACAACTTCCAATGAAGTTGTGGCAATGGAACTGTCGCTCTATACGAACCAAAAGAACAAACCTCCAGGAACTGACCAAACAGGAACAACCAGATATCATCGCTATCCAAGAAACTTATCAGACCAATCTACGCATACATGGATATGATACACACACCGGATCTCAGAGAACAGCCATCCTGACGAAGAAAAATCTCACCACGCAAGATCACACAATCCAGGGAACAACCGTGGAACACACCCTAGTGGAAGTGCTACCTGAGAAGAAGACACACCAAAGTCTATATGTCCTATGCTTATATAGTCCACCCAGGGATCCGTTATCTGACTTTGTAAAGTTCATCACGGAAGCCAGAAGGCTATCTAAAGGCCATAAACTTGTAATTATGGGGGATTTTAATGCCCCCCACACAGCATGGGGTTACCAGCACACGACCAAGAAAGGAGCGCGAGTGCACGATTCGGCACAACAGAATCACCTCACACTCTGGAATGATCCTAAACTAAAGACTCGAATAGGCAACAGTGTGTCCAGGGATACAAATCCCGACCTCACCTTTACAACTAGGTATCTCCAAGGCCGAATGGACCCGACTGGAAGAAAATCTCGGCAGCGATCACCACATCCTTCAGCTAGAAATCCTGCACCATAAGAAGCCGAGCAGAACCGGAACGGCAAGGCTGACGGACTGGAAGGCCTTTAGAGAGCATGACATAGAAGAGAACATCAAAAATATTGAAGCGTGGCTCACCGAAGTGGTCAAGACGGCGGAGAAGCATACTAAAGTCATCCAACTCACAATGGACACACCGGCCGTAGACTCTCATCTCCTACATCTTTGGGATGCCAGAAGAGGCCTACTGAGGCGGTGGAAAAAGATGAAACATAACCGCAAACTGCAGAAACGGATCGCTCACATAACAAAGCAAGCAGAAGAATGCGGAGATAAACTCAGCAGTCAGAACTGGCATAAACTGTGCGACCAACTTCAAGGCACACTCAGCACAAAGAAGACCTGGCATATACTAGCGAGCCCTTCTAGCTACCACCAAAACCAAGACACAACAAAGACATGACCTCAAGAAAATCATTCACTCTCATCCAGGAACTGAGAAACAAATTTTGGAAGAACTCAAGCGTAAACTTGTCGGAGACAATGCCCCCAAGGTCTCGATTCCCCACCCGTACAAAGGCGAACCAAACCTGACCCTCGACAGCCCTTTTACGCTTCCTGAACTTCACGCCGCTCTTGCCAAATTGACCCGTAACACGTCGCCAGGAAATGACAAGGTGACCAACAGGATCCTACGAAACCTCCCGGACAAGGCCCTAAATTGGCTCCTCGACTACATGAATAACTGCTGGGAAGAAGGTAAGCTCCCGGCAGAATGGAAGCACGCAGAAGTCATTATGATTCCAAAACCCAACAAGCCACTACAAATCAGCAACCTACGGCCCATCTCCCTGACTTCCTGCGCTGGAAAGCTTCTCGAACACATGGTTCACGATCGCCTCACCACATACCTCGAAGACTCAGGACTCATGCCTGACACAATGTTTGGCTTCCGACAGCTCCTCTCAGCCCAAGATATACTTTTACAGCTCAAGGAAGACCTCTTGGACTACCTAGAATGCCACAAAAAGTTCTCTATTTTAGCAATAGATGTAAAAGGAGCCTTCGATAATGTGAAGCATGATGCAATCCTCCAGAATCTCCAAGACACAAACTGCGGAATCCGGACCTACCATTACGTACAGGACTTTCTCAAGGATCGCACGGCTACGGTGGGCATCGGCAACATCCGAAGCGACAAATTCGAAATGCCCAACAAAGGCACTCCACAAGGGTCAGTCATTTCACCTTTGCTGTTCAACCTCGCTATGATTAAGCTCCCGCAACAACTCGATGACATCGAAGGTTTAAGCCATGCAATATACGCCGACGATATAACGTTATGGACAAAAGCGTCGACAACCGGCCGACAGCAAACTACCCTGCAAGAGGCAATCGATCTAATAGAACAGTACCTATCAAGATGCGGTCTCCAGTGCGCCCCCGAAAAATCAGAGCTACTTATACTCAAGGCAAGGACCCGGGGAAGACCACCAGCCTACGTCGACCCAGATCCCAACGTCACACTCAATGGAATCGATATACCTCAAGTTGACTCCCTCCGCGTCCTTGGCCTCACCCTACATAAAGATGGTTCTGGTGCAGCTACACTTCCGAAGCTTCAGAAGACCCTAACACAAGTAACTCATCTCATTAGGCGTATAACCACTCAAAGAAGAGGACTTAAAGAGCAAGAAACCGTCCAAATTATCCAAGCACTCCTTATAAGCCGGATAACATATGGCACCCCGTATCTACTCCTCAAGAAAGCTGAAATTGACAAACTCAACATCGTCATCAGAAAGGCAATCAAGAGCGCACTAGGACTTCCCAGTACGACCTCAACCACGACACTACTCAAACTTGGCCTCCATAACACCTGGGAAGAAATGAGTGAAGCGCACAGGGCCAGCCAGCTGGAACGCCTTAAGCTGACTCAAACAGGAAGAGCAGTACTTCGCAAACTCGCATACAGCGAAAACTTTATAGCGGACTCAGACGTGAAAGCCCGATTGCCACCACTTCTCCGTGACTCTATTTCAGTCGCTCCAATACCTCGAAACATGCATGCAACACACCACAAAGACAGAAGACAAGCAAGAGTTCGAGCGCTAAGCAAGAAATACTCAAGGAACCCCAACACGAGATATACAGATGCGGCAAAATACCCAGGTAGAAGAGCCTACGCAATTACCGTGACCAACAACAAAGGGAATGAGCTAGTCGCTGCCACCATACCGGCCAGAAATCCAGAAACGGCGGAGGAAGTGGCCATCATCCTCGGCATCGCCACATGCAAGGACACCGCAGTCATCTTGAGCGACTCGCAAACGGCATGTAGAAACTTACAAAAAGGCCGAATCTCTGCCGCAGCCGTGAAAATTCTAAAAGAGCTATCAAGACGCCAAGAACTACCCGAAACCTACGTCGTATGGACCCCAGGCCACGAACACCTGGCAGGAAACGAAGCAGCACATGCTGTCTCCCGAGAACATACCAGCCGGGATTTCCTGCCGCACGGGATCCGGAAATCGACGAGGGTGGAGGACATTCCCATCAACTACGCCGTAATACTGCAACATTACCGACTCGAAAGAAGAGAATATCCTTTACCACATCCAAAATTAAGCAAGGAAGAAGCCACCGCCCTCCGCAGACTACAAACAAATACATATGTCCATGGAATTATCATGCACCGGATGCATCCCACTAAATTCTCATACCTATGCAGATATTGTGATGTACCAGACACCCTACAACACATGGTGTTGGTGTGCCCACACCGAGATAAAAACAGTCAAGACGATGCCTCAGAAACGATACAAGCCACCGAAGAAACGTGGGAGGCAATGTTAACGGCACAGAGCCTGGAGGATCAGCGAAGTCTGGTGGACCGGGCCCGGGCTGCGGCATTAGCCAACGGCTTTCTGGACTGAGAGAGCCGCCCACCTAGGGCGAAGAAAGAACACTTTCTCGCTGTTTCTAGCAATAAACGTTCATTCCTCCTCCTCCAATACAAACGCATTGTTCGCATGGGCTAGTTGGTTCATTTGGCAACAAACGGTGCCAGAGAACACGAGGGACAAGAAGTCGCCTCGGTCACCTTCCTTGTCTCTCGAGTTATCTGGCGCAGTCTTTTCCAATACAAAACGCATATGGTCATATGTCATACGGGTATTTTATTGCGACAACAATTTACTCCAGGTGCATTTCTGCAGTCGCCGTGATGTTCCGTATAAAGTCCAAGGGCGATAACATCTTCGCCACCCTACCTTGAAAGCGATTTGTGAGGAAGACAGAGTGCGCCGAGTGCTTCGTGTTCACTGTGTTTTCGCCGCTCAGTTCGCGTTGAAGCGAGAGACAGCACGAAGGTCAATTCGCTCGCTGCTGCTGCTACCACGCTTCTTCACTCCAGTGTTTTTACAGCGAGTGTCCGAGGTCATCGAGTAAGATGTGTTCATGCTTGCTTGTGCGCGCGTGATACCATGCATGCTTGTTAATTTAGTTAGTAAGCGAACGTTCACAAGTTTATATTGTCTACTAATTTGCTATGGCAGTCGATGCATCGCCTTTCGGGCGAGACTGCAACTTTTTGATTTCAGGGTGATTTCAGCCCGGTTGTGGGAGAGCTATCCGATCGTTGACCCGTTTCATATGGTCACGATGTGGGCGAAATAGAAAACTTGAATATCAAAAAATCGTACGCGGAATACTGTGAACAAAGGCACATGAAAATAAATTATAGGTGCTGTTACGAGCTGAACAATAGCTTACCCTCGATACAATCATGGTAGTTTATCTTGTACCCGCCGTGGTTGCTTAGTGGCTATAGGGCGATGCACTGCACGAGGTCGCGGGATCAAATCCCGGCCACGGCGGCCGCTTTTCAATGGGGGTGAAATGCAAAACGCCCGAGTACCGTGCATTGGGTGCACGTTAAAGAACCCCACGTGGTCAAGGTTATTTCGGAGTCCTCCGCTACGGCGTGCCTCATTATCAGAACGAGGTTCTGGCTCGTACAACTCCAGAATTTCAATTAATTTCTAACTTTATTTTGTACATTTCCCCTATGACCTGTACTGCAGTCACAGGTTAAATATAGGCTTCCTGTCATTCCCGTTGGTTAAGCGCCGAAATTTCCTTGCCAACTTGCTAAGTAAAAATTGCAGCGCGTTTCTAAAAACCGAAAAAGAGAGGCTGTGAATAATCATTATCTGAGCGATTAAAGTTACTCACTTTCGGAATTTTGCGAGAGCTTAGATTTTCTGTAAATTCCGTTTTTTTTATTTGGTAGTCACTTAATTCCCGCAAATAGTTCCCGATTCCCGATTCCCTTTTTATCCCGATTCCCGATTTTATCCTTTGAAAGCGGTACATGCAAGGAAGCCTCCCACATTGATTACTGTGCACCACACGGCAAATGCAATGACACGTATCCTTTCAGTCGTTCACAGTCGGAAAACGGCGACATACACATCATTATTTGTTTTTTTAATGTCCGCACCACAAATTTTTGGTCATCGAAATAAACGTTGAAACTACCCTCACCTTATCATGACGCGTGTTCTATCAGTACCTACGTTAATCGTGATGTCATCCAAGTACTAGAAGAGAAAATCGGGCGAGTTGGTGGGAATTCGTGTTTAGGAAAATAACAGCGCTGGGTAGACAAGGACACAAAGAACAACCCGACAACGGTGCTGTTGCCCACGTCATCTGCTCAGGTGCCCAGGTCATCTAAGTATATCGAGGCTTCTATTTCACCGTCAGAGACGCCGAAATGCTCTGGTGTTTGGAGCATCTTTCTCCGAGTGGCCTGACGTCCTCGAACACTGGCGCGAAACTCAAGACCGGCAACAATGATCGGAGTGATGAGCAATATCAACAACAACGCCGGTGAAAGATGAAGGACCTGCGTGTACACACAACTTCGGCTCGTAGTATAATTGGACTTCCTTGTAACACGGCGCTCCAAGCGAACGTCTATACGTCCCTGCGAAGAAACCGGAGGCGAAGGATACCGAGATGCCAATTAAGCAACGCGCAATTTTCCAAGGCGTCGCCTCGCGCTCGCCGTACAATCCTACTCTGCCACGGCCGCGGATCGACGAGGAACTAGCGAGGATCGCTGGCACGTGCCATCCATAACGCGTACAGCTGACAGCTGTGCCGGAAGAACTCGCATTTACATCCTCGTTGATTATGCAGCGCGCCCAGGTCCAGTCTTGTTTTAAAGGCCGCCGTAACGCTCTTGCAGCGCGAGCCTCCCGCACGCGATTGTGCACCGGGCCCACACGTGTCGCGACCCCAATTGACTCTCCGGTCACGCAGCCGTCGAAGCGCTCGGACGCGCCATTACTTTGAACGCCCGCCAGCGATCGTCTGCTTCGCGCGTACGCGCGTCGTCTGCTGCGTCGTCTGCTACAACGGCGTTCGCGAGCAGAAGGCATATATGCACGCCTGCAAGCACAGGTTTGCGAGGGTGTTGTGGAACGGGGGCTCGAAGTCATGTGCGGAACAAAGAACAAAGCGAAGAACAATGTCGAGGAGTGTGGAGAGATAAGAAATGGAAGAGAGAATGGAAGGGGGAAAGAACGCGAAGCGGTGGGCGAGTCTTGCAACGTCCGTCCGAAACGAACGCCACCTTCTCGCGTGTTTGTACGCGTGCGTGTGTGTGCGTACGTTCCGGACTGCCGGATCAGGGCAGCGAGGAATTGCCCCGGCAAAGACGTGAAGAGAACGCGGTCCACGAGCTAAAAATTAAAAGGAAAGAGACGGAGATGGAGAGAGGGAGGGCGAGAAAAGGAAACCGACGGGTTGCGGTGTTTTCCGTCGCCGGATAACCTTGGATCCTCGCTCATACGCCGGTCGACGTCGTCTTCGTCATTCAGCCGTCTCAACGTCTCAAGCGCGTCTCGTTCCAGGTAAGGTGGCTGAGCCGCGAATGTTTTATACTCCGCTATGTTCGCTTTATCCTACACGCGTGCTCCTGAGAGGTCCGGGAGCATATAGTTTTAGGCGTAAATGGGTATCGAAAGTTTTCTCAAAAAAAAAATCGTACTGCGGATGCATCTTCCGGCGCGAGTGATATGCGTAACTATGCGTGCTAACGTGGCGATCCTGGACCCGCATTCGCAATAACGTCCTTACGCTAGAACTCTTCTCGACGCCATTTGAACGCCAATAGAGATATGGGGCATGTTATTTCAAAAGGCCGCCGGCCAACGGTACGCGGCACTTAGGAACAAAAAAATTTTGCTCATTCGGTCCCTGAAGCGAGTGGCACTGATGAAAGTCGAGCGAAAACGACTTCTGAGAAAGGCCTTCAACGTGCGGCGTCGCAAACTAAATTCTTCACTCTATCCATATGCAAGTTGACTGATATATATGTGAGAGAGCAATAAACTAGTTAACTTCAGTAATAATTTGTCGTGACTGAGTATTACAAAGGCAATGCGTTTCTCGTGCAGTCCAACCCAGATATATCAAATCTGAAGGGGTTCACAAGAAAGTTCGATATATAGGTAATTCGATATATAAGATAAAAAAAACTTTATGCAGAAATTTTCAAGGGGATTTTACAGCTGCTCCTTATAGTGGTGCGATGATGTCATGGTGATCGATGGATGGAAGATTTCGATAGCACTCATGCGCCAGGTTTAGTGCATTTCTGTTCTCCAAAATAAGTGCACCTCTTAAACCATGCCCCATTCACGAAGGAGCGATGCGTGGTTGGGTGAGCAGCGCTCTTCTAGAGATCAATAGCCATTCAACGGACTACTCTCCGCTCATATATATCCCTAACTACACATCCCTGCCCGGCAATATTGACGAAAACAATGCTGTCTGTGTACACTACATGGCTAACTTACAAACGGAGCGTCTATTGTGTAACTGGCGACCGATTACGGCTGAATAATGACATGAAGGCAAGCAGACAATTTTTTAGTGTCAGGATGTCAGCCTAATACGTCATCTCAGCCATTTTCTTTTTTGTCTACCGACAAAGTTTTTCAGTTATATTGGCTTCATTATCAGTTATATATGCTATCATTAAGAGTCAACAGTACTGTAGATAAGATACGCGACAGCCTTTTTATGGCGTAGTGCGGACTATCTATCGGTCGAACTTTGTCAGAAAAGGTGCTACTTTACTGCTTTCTGTTCCTGGACACACTTGTAAGTAGTGTTTAATAAAGTCCATGGATCGATGGATGCGAAAGGATAAATCCCGGTCATTCTTTCAAGGGAGATTCTGAGAAAGCGTCGACGATCGCGTGGTTCTCGTAATACGTGACTCACGTAATGCGCAAGGTTTGCTGTTGACGACAATCCGGTGACTTAATGTCCCTCGTGGGGTGAATCACCGTTTAAGAGGAACGTCGTTGGTCCTGCGTTAAAGCGCGCGCCCCATTTGGGCGTGGCCAGAGATGATTGGCAGTGTTCAGTGTCCATTTCTTTCTCGTTATGCGGGTAAGCGCGTCGGGTTCATACCGCTGAAGCGCATTTCTAAGAAATGCAAACCGTTGGACTATTCTACACTCGGTGGCAGTATACGAGTTCCGCCCACAAAGCCACGCTGCATCTTGCCGCTGTGCTTCCGCGCCGCGATAGGATTCCAGAGACACACTGCATGGCGAAAGAACTTCGTCTAGGCCTTGACGTCATGGAAGCCTGAGAACGTGATTGGCTGGCGCATCTGAGCAAGTTGTCTTCGTTTGGAGCACGGTGTTCTTGCCACTGCATTGTTGCCGTGTCACCGACTATAGCAAATTTTATCGTGTGTTCTGTTGCTGATCCAAGCGTTTTAAAGTTGATCATCTATGCCTGTTGAGAGCCCAGTACTTCTTTCTTTTTCTCTTTCTTTCGTTCGTTCTTTCTGCTCCATCTTCCCTTCTTCTTTCCCTTCTGATATGCCAGGAGAAGCACACGTGATAACTCTTCCGCAAGGTTGTGAGCCTCTATACATGGAGCGATGCAATAAAAGTTGGCATAGTTGAGAGTGAGTAAAACAATGGTATAGATTAAGTGACAAACAGGTGTAGCCGACAAAAGGAAGAAATGGAGCTGGGCAGGCGTAGGGCACATAACCTGAATATTGTTAGAGCTACCGAGTGGGTATCAAGAGAAGGGCAGCGCAATCAAGTACGGCAGAAAATCAACCGGTGTAATGAAATCGGGAAATTCGCAGGCATAAGACGGGGGTCAGCTTGCGCAAGACAGGAGTAATCGGCGATTGCTGGCAGAGGCCTTCGTCCCACAGTGTACATAAATCACGATAATAATGGCCATGGTAGTGATGGTAAAAAGAGGTGTTAGAACTGCGGAATACTGGAGCGCATTGCTTTAAAGCTCTTTTTTATTTGTTACCTTACCATCCCGTAGGGTCACGTGCTTGAGAACAGCCACGATGCGGTTAAGCAAGCACGGCCGCACTTCTGATCAGGATGTTTCGCAGGAAGGCTTCGACACTGCGATAACAACACTACACGCCTGTGAAGAAAGATTTCTACGGTGTGCGCGGACGCGAAGTGTTCAGAGAGGGTTCCCGGCTATCGGTTGCGCATACCGACCGGAAGTCTGCGCGTACAGGGCACTTCCTGCAAGATAACTTTCTTCCGTCCGTTTACAGAGGCTTCCGGAAGATCCTGCCAGATATGCTGAAACGTTTATACGGTATACGTGATCAGCGAGGAGCGAGTGACATATTTTTATGCGTGCCATACGGTCAACACGGTTCCAGATCGTATCCCAGATAACGATCCAGTGAAACCTGGATTACGCTCTGCCGTCGATCAAAGAAGAAGTACCACATGTAAGCCGGCAGACGATATCTTTAACGCCTATCTATACTTTACCCTTAGTATCAGCTACCCCGTTTGCAAATTAGATAAATCTTTGATGCGATTATATTGGTATAATTATCAATTGTACAAAATTGCGAGCAGTAAGATTGGAAATCATTGGCTCGGTAAAAGAGAATGAAAGAAAATTAATACTTTTTATTTTATTTCGAAGCCAAGGCCTGCAGCTAAAATCAAATGGTACAAGGCACGTGTAAGTGCTCGGGCAATACATTACACGCCCCTGTTCCCAAGAGAGCATTCATTTCTCGTTTTTTTTTTTTTTTTCGGCTGTTGTGATTGTCAAACTTTCTATGGCGAAGTTGCATCGAGAACAAACATAGAGGCCTCCGCCCGGTTTAATTTATAGGAAAGCAAGCATTATTTTTGACCGTGGAGCTGCCAAAATGTTACTTTCTGTGACACGCGAGCGAGCAGCGCTCTGTGCATTCGCGCAAAAATAAAGCGCTCCTGAAAGAAATCCCTCATTCTCATCGGCGTTAGCTTCAGCTGCAGGGAAGAGAAAACACAAAAATCTGATATATAAAACAGCAAGATAAGACAAAATGGATCAGCGAATCTCAAATTTGACGTATTTTTCTGCTCTTCCCTCTTTCGTGTTTGGTTAACCATCACACGCGGCAACTACGCTGACCCCCCCCCCCCCCTTCCCCCAGTATCTGTCCCAAGAAACCAAAGCGCTATCACAGTCTGCCGGACTACTTCGCGCAGTAATACAATAACACAATGTGAAGAATCTCCGCCCGTGTAGCTCTCCCTTCATTGCCCCATAAAATAGTCCACGAGCGGCGGCTTCCGCTTATTTAACACATGAGTTGGCAGGACACTTCGTTGTCGCCGTATTCGTCGTCGTCATTATCATAATCAACATCATCTGCGTTGTGTTGTCGTCGTCATAATTATCCCCGCCTTACTTTACGTCGCTTTAGGACAATGAATCCTTGCAGCGGTCACCAATTACACCTGCTTTCGTCGGGCGCCACAATTGATCCTATCGTCTATGCAAATTTCGTATTCTAATCACACCATCCAAACCTCCTTCTACCCTCAAGTGTTTTGGCGTTCATTCTGTGACTCTGATAGTACAGCGATGATCTTTTTTACGGTTTAGATGGCCTGCCGATAGGTGCTCTTGTTTTCTTTATTTCTGTCGGTCCCTGCGTAACGTTGTGCTCGCAGAACCTTATCTGCCCAACTCCACATCTTCATATTCGACTAGAAAATCAAGTAGGCTTAGATGGCATCAGTTGTACAACGACTTGCACGATTTCGTGCGTGGCATGCATACGAAACGGTTGGGAGAGTGTCACCGGTCGATGTGGGTTTCGAAAGAAACCCACATCGACCGGGTTTCGAAAGAAAGTGGGTTCCGAAAGAAGAAAACTTTACTCACACCTGGAGCCAAGGTGCGAACTTTACAATTCGTAAGTTCCCGTGAAATGGGAGGGAAGGGGAGAGAAAGAGGGAAGATGGCACGCATCTTTTTTTTTATATATATATAGCTTCGCTGAGTACACGTATTTTCAGAGATGCATATGAACGTTAGTAACAAGGATTTAACTTTAAAAGCAGCACACGGATAAGCAGCAAACTTAAAACAGCAGATAATGATAAGTCACGAACTGTTTCTAGATCACGGTGACTTTTTTCAGTGACTTAGCTGTTGTCAATTTCACCTGCTTCAAGAACTTGTTTGCATAAACTTGCTCGAAGCAAGTGGCCCTCCGTGCATCCTCTCGCCATCACAAGACTTGAAAAGGGAAAGTATGGAAACCGACGAGCGAACATTTTCGCAAACAAGATTAGTTTTTTCGTAAAACTTGACGCGCAACATTTGCAAAATCGTAAAATCAGCCCAAATTCGTATACAGTGTACGAAAAATTCGGATGACTTGGCAGGTATGCTTTACAATATGATGAGGGGTTATTATATCTCTGCTGAGATTTTCTCGTATGTTCTTTTAATTACTGTTTTGTTTTTAACTTCGCTATATTTTCTCATAAAGTAAGTTTGTTTTATTGCTTTCTCGGAAATTAATTTAGATACTCATTAAATTACTCATTTGTGTGGCAAATCATCCGCGTATTTATAGTGCCATGTTAAAAAGGACTCAGCATCAACTCAGCATCAACAATGTGATGTGGTTTTGTGATATGCTTATGATAAGATTATGAGGCACGCCGCAGCCGGCAGCTCCGAATTATTTTTGACCACCTGGGGTTCTTTAAAGCGCACCCAATACACAATACATGAGCGTCTTTGCATTTCGGTCTCATCGAAATGCGGCAGCCGCGACCTTGAATCGAACCCCCGACCTCGTGCTTAGCAGCGCACGTAGCCATTCACTAAGCCACCGAGGCGGGCATGTCGTTCATAACCACTGCATGCAACAATTTGTTTACGCTGCTTCACTTCTCAGTGCTTTTCGTCGATGAAACCAGATCAACGGCAATTTGTTCATTAGCCTTGCGATGCGAACTATGTACCGGGAGTAGCATTCCCCCCCAGTTTCCAACGGTGTAATAAATGAGCTTGTAAGGCACTCCGTGTAGAAGAAGGGATGTGTTTAAGCACTGCTTTGCAGACGCTATGTGAAACTAACACATTTAAGCACGTTTAGCGCACTGTTTTTTTTGTTGTTGTTTTTTTGATGATATAGCAATCGTGTGGACACTCCAGGCAAATTTCCGCCGCCGTCGCCGTCGCCATGAGGTTCTGTGCAAAGTCAAAGTGCACAAAGATCGGGGCCGCGCGCCGTATGCTGTAGGTGCGAAGGTCTCACATCAATATAATATCAACTTGAATGTCTCACTTTCATGTCAATATATGGAATGCTTTATAAAAACCCGTATGGTTCCTAAATCGTATGTGAGTCATGGGCTTACTTTCTTTTTATTTAATAAGGAATAATAGCTTGAGGCCCTACAAAAAAAAAAAACGTTTATATACAGAGCCGTAATCAATTGGGTCTACAAAGCGTGCGGAAGGTTATTCACTTTTCTGCAAAAAGAAGTACATACGCCTCTTTCAGAAAAACAATGAATGCCTATAGAACAAACACTCCACGATTCACGTTGGCGCAGCACACACATTGCGAAACGAAGGCACACACGCCAGAACCCGTCCACGCGTGGAAGAATAAATGCCAAGACCCGCATAGGCGCCACTAGAAATGTAACCATGTCAGTAGACAGAACTATGTTCCGCGCCACGCCTGACATGATTCGCATGCATTTTTCTACCGCTGTATACCACTGCACGCGGCGGCCTTGCATCGCAATGGCGTCGCCTGCTGCCGGCAACTTATAGGCGCCGTCTGTTTCACTGCCACGTCGGGGTGGGGAAACCTGAAAATGTCGTCTGCTGTGGCACTTCGGCCGCCTGTCTGTTTTGGCGCGTCGAAGTGGGGAACCTAAAAAGTTGCCGTGGTTGAACGCGGTTAAACCAAGTTTGTCGAGTGATAGCACGATTTTGCTTGCTTGGAGAAAGAAAACATGCGCTGCTCGGCGCCGTCGGAAACTACCGCATCTACACTTGCACCACAAGACAACAGACAGACGCTGCTCGGCGCGGCAGCAGCAGCGAGCGAATTGACCTTCGTGCTGTGTCTCTCTTCAACGCGAACTAAGCGTCGAAAGCACAGCAGTATACGCAGCTACCAGCACTCGGTGCACTTTGTACACATCGCAGATTGCCTTGAAGCCGAGGCCGGCCCGACCGCGCCGTTTGTCCACATCACAGATCGCTTTCAAGATAGGGGCATCCACGCGGCGTACGCACCAGCCGCCGCTAGTGGCAGGCAAAGTCCCAGTTTGACCTTGGCTGAGCTTGAAGGTCAGATTTACGGAACCAGGCGTTTTCTGGGTATGTACCTGGAGTAGCAGACTATCGCCCTATAACGTCGATGACAGTGTAATTTATTGTAGCGCAGACACAACAAAACGGACAGAGAAGGCACATATACAACATACAGCATCTGCTATATCTCTTTAAGGTTTTAAGGACGAGACATATGTTTTAGACCAAGAAAAAATTGTTTATTTTCTATCTAAATGTGCAAAACACATCAAGAATAAGTATGATCAACAAAAAGAAGGAAGAATATTTCGCCGAAAGTTTTTTCAGCAATAGGGGGAAAACCCCAGGCAGGAAACTGAAAGTGGGCTTCACCCCAAGCCGCCTAAGGCTTCATTTTTAATTTGCACAGCCAGCTGTCGTCATATGTGACCCATAGGTGTACATTTCATTTGCTTTACATCGCGTGTGTGACACCATTGCAGCCGGAGACATTACGTTGGTCTGTCTCCTCTGGCATTCAGAAAGCGAGTCGCATGCCAAACTACGACTTCATCCCGTGTTTCTGCTCCAAACCAACAAATGACGATTGCTGCCTGCCATTCAGTGTAGGCCGAAGACAGTTAGCCTGAAACTTCGTACTCAATACTGAAACTCGGCAAGAAAAAAAATTTTTTTCCTGGTATGTTGCCTTCGGGCAACATTCGTCAATATACGTATAAAGTATTGAGTACCTCTCAGAGCTATATCTGCTTCCTGCCTCGTCCCTCCCCTCTTTATTTTACCCATTGTTTTCATATTGCAACGCTTTGACTTATACGAACCCCGCAAAATGGATTGCGTGTTCGTCTACCGCACCTCCCCGCCCCCCTACCATCCCTTTTCTTACCCCCCTCGTTTCGCGAAACCATGACACTCGTCTTGGGGAACGCGTCAACGACCCAAGCACTGCTAATGATGAGTTGGTCGACTCCACGAATGCGTGTTGAATACCCCTGTAAACAGCGATTAATCCCTTTAGCCTTCTCTCTCTCTCTCTCATTTTATATATATGAGGCTGTGTCGCGAGAATTTACTGTAGCGCTTGAAGAATATCGGTTTCGAAACTGTTGGGCAAATAAACCGAAGATAACCGCGAAGTTGTGCTTCTCATCCTTCTAAATACGTTTGGCCCATTACAAATATCGTGTACGTACGTGTTTGAGTGTGTTTGCGTGCGTGCGTGTGTGTGAGTGTGTTTGCGTGTGTGTGAGTGTGTTTGCGTGTGTGTTTGCGTGTGTGCGTGTGTTTGTGTGTGTTTGAGTGTGCGTGTGCGTGCGTGCGTGTGTGCGCGCGCGCGTGTCCACATCGTCTGCTGGCGGTAACTTCGAGAGCCGTCTGTTTTGCAAGCAGTTTCGAGGTGGGGAAACCTGAAAACGTCGTCTGCTACTACGCGGGCCACAAAACGCTTCTGCTATACTTATCGCGTGTCACACCACGGCCAGTATTAGTGAGTGTTTTTCTTCCTTGTGTTCAAGTGCCCGCTTGGGCAAGGAGTTGACGACGCCTTGCGTGCCCCCTACTCGTTTTTCAGCCCGTCTATTTGCGGGAGTGTCGTCATGGCTTCTACATCGCTGACCCAGCTCTTGGCCCTTACCCTGGTGGCCTTCGTCTGCAACTTGGCCGCTGGACAGCAGCTCGAAGGTAAACGCGCTTGGCATGCCGAATGCATCGATTCGCACCTGTATAATGCGCACAAAGCGAGATGCGTGCACGACCGACCCTTCTCACCCCTTCCTCCAATTCCTCCCACCCCAACGCCCCATTAGCAGCCAAGCATTTTATCGTTGCGGACTGCTGACCTTACTTGCCAGTCTTGACCCGTGCGTTTGAGTATAGCCGCGTTTGTTTGTTTGTCAATGGATAAAACTGGTTGAAGGGTTGTAGAACGTGTAACGCACGGGCAACGAGATCCCGCATTCTTGACCCTACAGACAGCCAGACGCATGCGCACTGTCGTTGTTGACTACGGTTGTCCTCGAGTGCCATCCGTGACCCCAGAATCGTGTGAAATCATCCGCCCGTATACGTGGTCGTGTCAGTAGTAGTAGTTTGTCCAGGGCAAATAAAAAAAAGCTCGAACTATAACTGGATCTACACCTGGCAACGCCACTGATGGAGAAGGTTGTTGATCGTGAGTTGAAGCGAGATCGTGAGCAGTAATAGTGGAGTTTTTTCGAAACCAGTTAGTTGCGAGATGTGCGGTGGCCTTCGTCAAACGGCGTAGCAGCGTGCCGACTAGATCTCGCTCTTCCTTTGCAATGCTGTCTGTTCAGTGGTCGTTTCTGAGCTAATCCGCGCCACAGGACACTGGACAATTATGTACATGAAATAGATGACGTGTCTACGTATAACGATAATCGAGAAAACACGAAACATTTGATAGTTGCAACTGGCTATGGTTATACCTCGATTGGCTGAAACGACGAACTGGCATATATACCTCTGCACTTGAGACTTGAGTACTGGCGGAACTTGTACACTTGAGCGCTAAGATGCCAGCAGATGCTTGAAAATGCTGCTAATCTCTGGCATACACACAAAAAACATCTGGTTACTAGCAAGCAAAATACACCCACGGGAGTCAACACATGCAAAATACACTCTTAGAAATTGAGTGTTCGCTGCCATTGACTTTACCTGTTAAAAGAAGAAAAAAAACTACATACCTGCACGGCACTAACACTAATACACAAACACTTCATCTTTAACACGTGGAATAGACAGGCTTAGCAAAACAAACTTGCACGACATACACTAAATGCTAAAATTCTGAAAAAAAATATGCAGCGAGACAAAGAAAACGAACAGTCGTTGTGGGAGTCCTTGACTGTGTAGAAAAACTTTTGGTTCTCTACTAACCAGTATAAAACCATCGAAACAATGACCAAGCACATTCGTGTAGTCACGTACTACGTCTATAGTGGAAACGTCATGGCGTGTCTCGAATGGGCGACGATTCGCGTCTCCACGTGAACGAGACTCCAGGTGATCTCACCAGCGATCTTCGTGTCTTGGTAAACAAGCAAGTCTTGGAGCTGCCACAAGGGTGAAATCTGCATTATTCGCGTTTATACGCAAGCCCAAGATGTCGCCTGTATACGCATCAATGGTCGAACCATTCGCGTTCAGGGAGCGCCACAGATTTTCGGGGTGCCATCGTTGATCAAAGACTTTGTTAATGTTCCTAATGCATTGCTTGTTCAAAGAAATGACTTCCACTGACTTACCTTTCACCGTTTTTGATACTATGCTTTGCGATAACCTGAAAAATTCAGTAGCAGCCTCACGCACAAAACCGCAGTTCACCTCTCTCTCCATGCCATCCCCTTTCTGAAACATACCCCCTATTCTGGAAAGTCCCCCCACTCAACACTACACCTGGAATCATGCATGGATGGATGAATGGATGGATGGATGCTATGAGCGTCCCTTTTGAAACGGGGTGGTGGGTTGCACCACCAAGCTGATGTTCTTATTTGGTTTAATGCCCTACCTAAGAATGTTGATGGCAGTGCCGTCCCTCCACAAAAGTGTCACTCTGCTTCTATGAGGCTCCGCATCAATTTGCGAGGAGGTTTGAGAATAGGGGGGTGCCCGAGAGAGGACGATGATAGTGATCTACAGAAGGAAATGGCGCTTAATTCTGCAACCCTTGAAGGAGTCTGGCGAGCGTCGAACCCGACAGAGGTGAAGCCAGCCCTTGCCTACTTCGCCTCTGAAAGAGAAGCGCGCCAGCTGGAGTCCACTCACAGGTTTAAGCGCTATAGCTCTGCTAATAGACATAGAGAGAGATACGAACTTTAATTATATGCTGGAGATGTTAGCCTGGATGTTCGCCTAACATGCTACCCCAAGATTGCTAATGTAAATGCATTGATCTGCTAATGTAAATGTTATGGGCTCATTCGAAATGAAAGTTCGTTGTTTTGAGCTAAAATATTTCCATTGGCTGAGTACCGGCATCGTAACCTCTCATAATACTTGTCAAGACGTTCAGGTTTCATCCCAAAAACCACAGATACAAAGATTTATCTGTGCGGTGAGACTATCCGTCTTAAACGCACAAGAATGCAGAAAGCGCTTGACGTACTGAAATGAAAGGACGGCGCTATGTCACTGCATTCGTGGGTGGTCGCTAATTAGAGTATGGACGTTGTGAGAACTAAGACTGTTACCGTGAGGGCACCTGTTGAAAAAAAGGCAGACTTTAATGAAGGCTGTACAAGTACCCTGCAGGCTCATGCACGATATCCAGCTCGCCTATCACTCAACCCGCAGTGGTGACTTAATGAAGATATGGCGTTCTGCTGTTTCCGAGCCCGAGGCTGTTGGCTTGAGTTCGATGGGGGCGTAATGCAAGAACGGCATTGTACTCAGATATACCGTCTCTTCCTAAGACTTTGTACGTACGCCCGCAACACTGATTACTGGATGCGATGACAATGACGTGCCGGTAAAAGTGAGGAATTGGAAGCGCATGGGGTTTCCGCAAGAGTGGTGACTTCGCGTTAAACACTAAAATTGCGACCCTAATAGCCGTCCTCGACACGTAGTCGGTTACGCTAATCACTAGTTTTGGTTAATGTGGCGCGCGATCTTATTCCCATCGCAATCCTAAGACACGACGCATAAAATTGCGCTTAAAGTACTGCTTAGTCTGTAGTCAATCCCGATCGGTCAGTTTTGTTTTGTAGAAGAGCTCGAAACTCAGCACCTGAAACAAACAAGGACAAGTATCCTTGTTTGTTTCTTGTGTCTGAACTGGCGCTGTTAGAGAGAACCAAATTGATCGATGTTTTCGGTGGCGCAGGAAATTTGAAAGTAAATTATTCAGCAAGCTCTGCGTAGCCATCAAAACCCCACAATGCACACACCGCTAGTTAACGAATGACGCGGAAATTATTCCTTATCGACCCTCATCTTCCAACTTGGCACAACACTACTTTTTTTATTAGCTTTTTCTTTTATGCTTCTCTGAACGGCCGCTTTGACGCGAGTGCCCAATTCTGGGCAGGTGCCATAAAACTGTCAGGTCAGCAATAACAACGACTAGCGGGCAGTTTCGCAAGTTTGGCTTGAGCCAGGATTCTCTAGCGTGGCGGCTGTGGCTTTCGCGATTATTTACTTTTTTATCAACGCGGGATCCTGTCAAATGTTGTAAGACTGCGTAAGCGGAACGCAATTTGCACTTTAAGAAGACGCTTTAGCTCGGAGCCAAGTCCTATTTTTATATTCAAGTACATGCAATACACAGAAATGCTTTTGTGAGATGAGGAATAAACTTTTATTGGGCCCAAAATCAGTCACTGCACGGACGAATAAAATGTATACGTGTTGCATTTGAGAGGGAAAGTGAAATTCTGGTGACTCTAGGAAACAGAATTTGGATTTATGACCTTGGGGTTTTTACAGAAATCGTAATCCGAAAGGGCGCGCCGCAGAAACACCTTCTCTTATCGCCTCTCCTCCTCACGCCCAGCGCGGTTTCTCCTCCTCTCTTGGTCACGTGACCTACGTGACGCCAGACAGATGGCGAAGGGTCGACTAAGAACAGCCAAGGGATAGAGTGAGTGCTCTCGGCCAACCGAGTTTCGGGGGTGGGCGGGAAGGAGAGGGGAGGGGGGGGGGGGCTGCCGCTAGCTCGCCCGTTCGTTCATCCGTCCGATCGTTCGGACTACTCGCTCAGTGAATATCATCGTCAATGGTTTCTTCGCAGCTTTTTTAACAGCGGAGCTGTTCTGTCTGGCGTCACCCAGGTCACGTGACCAGGAGAGGAGGAGAAACCGCGCTGGGCGTGAGGAGGAGAGGCGATAAGAGAAGGGCGCGCCCTTTCGGATAACGCGCAACGCGCAGAGCTGCTGCCGACACCGTCCGCGTTTCCCCGCGTTCGCGCCGAACGCGCGCGGTGTTTCTGACTGCAGCCGATGCCTCTGGCGGCGGCTCGGCAGATTTCGACCAGAGAACTGGACACTCGTCGAGTAGCGTCGGAAGTCGTTGCCTGTTCTCGTCTCGCAACGTTTATATATGATGCTGTTGTTGTGTTTACTTGTGTTTACGCAATTTCATCACGTGCAACCCATGCACATGTAACACTCGTTGTAACTAACGGAGCTTCGCTGTTGGACTATTTTCACGGTGTGGAAGGGGCGGTGATTTTATTTTCATTCCCCTACAATGCATCCGGCCAGGATGCATTGGCAGGAGACCTCCGGCTTCCTTTTCACAGCTGAATTATGGTATACTAGAATTCTAGTACACTTTAGCTAAAGCAATGGGCTAACTACTCAAGTTCTTTTGACGACCCTCGGGGTCCGCCGTTCACCGTCGCAGAAATAATACAATATACAACACAATACAACACAATACTTCATTTCCTATATGATGCATATCCACTCTAATAGAAAACTATGGAAAAGCTATAATTGCTTTGCGATAAGAAAGCACTTTGTGAAAAATATTTAACGAAAATTAATTAAAAAAAGAACGACTCGCAGTTAGCCGCGAGGCGTCATACTCGAAACGTACAGAATGCCAGAACGCCAGAAGGTTTACTTCTGGCTAATATTATTTCTATCAATTTTAATTCTTGCTAATACAATAACACTCCGTTTTTTGGAAATCGTCTCACGACACAAGTAAAACAGAAAACATAAAACACTTAAATCGTGCTTGAAACACTCTGGCCCGACGCAAATCAGAACAAGGGTGCACGTCTCGATAGCAGCACCGCCGTGGCTTGGTGCCACCCACGTGGTAACAAGACACCCTATAGTTAGAACTAAGCCCATCATAACGATCAGAACTTGTTAAGCGTGACATCCCTGAGCCCCTCCGTCGATGCTACGGCAGAGAACAATAATGCGCTTGGGAGCTGCGACGATTTGCTGACACTATGAGGTACCAATAGAGTCGTTGACCACGGGACCCCCTTTTGCTTTCTTATCTATCAAAGATGTTACTACTTTGAAGCAATAAACTTTGAAAGCTGGTACGTGTCGGTGCCTTCTTCGTCCTGTAGCCCTGTAGCGAATCGTCGCCCCAATATTTCTTCTTTCCCGAAAAGAGATAGCTCACGCGCATCTGCTGATGTTTACACATAACTACCGACACCGCACGAAACAGTGTGAGACTTACTGAGCATAATATTACGCCAGCAGTAGCATCACTGCTTCGCTTACGGGCGAAGCTACACATTTTCGTTGCTTAATAAACTTTCAGAACGACGACTACTTTCTTCATTTCTTCTTGTTTCAACATTTTTTTTTTCGCAGTCACCATGTATACACGTGTGAATTACAAAGCGTCCGAGAGCGTCTAAGCATAGCGTCTAAAACACTCACGTAACGCCCTGCTTCGTGCTGCGCTTCGCAGGTCCGCAGTCATGTGACCCGAGCACCGAGGTGTGGAACCCGAAGTGTAACGCCCACTGCGAACCAACTTGCACCGAGGGTGACCTGGTCCCGTGCAGCCGCTCCGGAAGGTCGGCAGCCGCACCGCAGGAACGTTTTAGCGAACGCATCTGCCGGCCTAAGTGCAACTGCAAACCAGGTATTTTAAGGCGAAAGCCTTAGATCTCTACGTTTCGGGGTAACGTTGTGACGTACAGAAAGTCACGTGATCCAAGAAAGGCCAGAGGCGAACCCAAGCATGTCCAGTCATGTATGAGAGGATTAATGGTTAGCAGTTAATTAATGATTCATTAGTGATTGGATTAAGGTCGAATAGGGTGGATTACGGTGGATTGCAGGGCATTAGGATGGATTAGAGTTAATTAAGGTAAATGAAGGAGGAATAAAGTGGATTAGGGTGGATTAAAGAAGATTAAGGTGAATTACAGTAGGCTTTACAAGGCCCCGCGTCTCTTAGGCGATTGCTAAGGACAACTGGAAATTTTGTGCTGTTCGCGCGGTAAAATTCATCCACCCGTTAGAGTCAAGGATATGGAGTGCTTCTGTAGGGGGTAGCCATCTTTTGCCGTGGACTGCGGTAAATTGCGGAATCAATGAAAGAACAACCGCCATAACGCTCAGCCTATTCTTACGCATCCTTGCCTTATATAGTGCTCGCTTGACACGGCTTTGTCGTGTGGGTCGTCGTGCTTTGGAAAACGCGCAATGTATTGGGCTCCGTGTCAACTTGTTTTATTGCGAAAGCAATGTATGGCTCTTGAAGCGGAAAATCCGGCGGCGTGGCCGGAGATGCTGCAAAAAAGTCACGTGGTCACAGCCAATCAAAGGGATGCGCGCGCTGCGTGAGCCGCTGGGTTCCTTCAAACACCACCAGATGGCGCCCACCACCACGCATCCGCTGCAGTGGCGGCGCTGCTCGTGCGGTGAAAAGAGAAAAAAAGAACCAGAAAGCCCGCCTTCGCGCATAGGGTTTGCCGCAAGCGCTGTAAAGATAACGGTTACATAAGCTAGAAGCGGCTACTGCGCGGCAGGTCCATCTATAGCGCTGCGCGTAGCGGAGCTGCCAGTCGGTGCGGTGATTTCGGTGAGTTTTGTCGTACGCTGCGATGTACGAACCTTCGACTTCTCAGTCAGTAGCTTCGCCCGGCTCCTTTGGATATCCACGCAAGTACGTGAACGAGACCGAGGCGTCATCGACGTGACGTCGCAATGCTTTCGCATTCATCCACGTAGGGACACCTAAGTGCCCTTGAATTCTTTGTGTGACTCCTCATTGCGTATTTACGCTTTCAACTACCCTGTCCAACTTTCTCGTCCTCTTTCTTTATTCCGTGTCCACGCTTTTGAGCTGCGCATCTACTCTGGATCCCCAGCGCTCACCGGTGGCGCAAAGCGCCGATAGCCTTGAGCTTCGAGTATTACGCTTGAATCGCTGAGTACTGTACATCGTATAAAATGCCAGCAGCGAAATCAAGACGACTCATATATTCGAACTAGTAGGACTCAATAGCGAAAGGAAGATATCAAGTGGTGTTAGTTTTTACAGCGAAAGCTGTATATGGCCAGGCGAAACAAAAAACCGTTCGTCCTATGTTTCGCTAAACGTCTCCATTGGCTGCGGCGTCAGTTACGTCGTTCTCTACGTCGCACCCAAGCGCGCGCGCCATTGGCAGCGCCGTTGGTGACCTCGTTAGCGAACGCTTTCTCGCCATTGCCACGTTGACGCTGCTCTGCCCGCAACTGTGGTCGCATGCGTTCGATTATCTCGAGTTCGCTCGGCGTCGTGGTTAGCAGCATCCGCCCGCCATTGGCGCTTGCGTACACGAATAATTTAGAAACGCTTCAATAGAGCGTTGGAATTAACCCACTGCTAAACACCGAGGCCGCACGTTTCAGCTTCGCTGGTTAACCATCTGTACGCAGTTCTTGGGCGGTGTTTTTATTGCGATAGCAATTATATGGACACTCCAAGCGCATTTTTGCCGTTGCCGTCGTCGTCGCCGTGATGTTCGGAATAAAGTCCAACGATGATAAAATCGTAGCCGCGCGCCGTGCGTGCGAGTGAAGCCGTGCGAGGGTCAGCCGGCAACCGCAGCTTAATCTCGCGCACGCGACAGAGGAAGGCGGCCGGAAGCGCACGCTCTTCGTTCATGCGCGAGGAACGGGGAGGAGGCGACGGAGACGGGAGGGTGCGTTCTGCTTACGCGGCTGCTGCTCACGGAGCTATCTTGAAAGTGATCTGCGACGCGGCTGAAGTGTACGCCCGCGGCAGCCTCATCTTCAAAGCGATCTGCGATGGGCCAAAGGGCATTCGCCGAGTGCCGGTACCTTCGTATGCGCTGCGCTTTCGACGTTTAGTTCTCGTTGAAGCGAGAGCCAGCGCGAAGGTCAGTTTGCTCGCTGCCACTGGCGCGATTTCTCACTCCAACGTTTTGACGTGTTCCCGCGGTCATCTAGCGAGATGAGTTCATGTTTACCTGTGCGCGCGTGACACTGTGCTTGTTTATTTAATTAGTAAGCTAATATTTACAACTTTATATGGAATCTCTAATTACCCCTATCTTGCACTAGCTGATTCCAACTTGCTCCCGCAAATTTCTTAAATTCATCAGCCCACCTAGTTTTCTGCCGTCCTCGAATGCGCTTCCCTTCTCTTGGCATCCATTCTGTAACTCTAATGGTCCGCCGGTTACTCATCCTACATGGCCTGCCCAGCTGCATTTTTTTTCTCTTAATGTCAATTAGAAAATCGGCTATCCCCGTTTTCTCTCTGATCCACACCGCTCTCTTCCTGTCTCTTAACGTTAGGCCTAACATTTTTCATTACATCGCTCTTTGTGCGCTGCTTAACCTGTTCTCGAGCTTCTTTGTTAACCTCCAAGTTTCTGCCCCATATGTTAGTACCGGTAGAATGCAGTGATTGTACACTTTTCTTTTCAACGACAGTGGTAAGCTCCCAGTCAGGATTTGGCAATGCCTGCCGTATACCCTCCAGCCCAATTTTATTCTTCAGTAAATTTCATTCTCATGATCAGGGTCCCCTGTGAGTAATTCACCTAGATAAACGTACAGACTCTAGAGGCTGACTGGCGATCCCGAATTCTTGTTTCCTTGAACATTACCTTTGTCTTCTGCGTATTAATCTTCAACCCCACTCTTCAACTTTCTTGGTTAAGGTCATCAATCATTTGTTGTAATTCGTCCCTTGCTGCTCAATAGGACAATGTCATCTGCAAACCAAAGGTTGCTGAGATATTCGCCGTTGATCCTCACTCCCAAGCCTTCGCAATCTAATGGCTTGAATGCTTATTCTAAGCATGCAGTGAATAGCACTGGAGATTTTGTCTGCTTGCCTGACCCCTTTCTTGATGGGTATCTTTCTACTTTTCTAGTGGAGAACCAAGGTTGCTGTGCAATCCTTGTAGATATCATCCTTGTAGAATAGGAGTACGTATGGCTCCTGTACTCCTTGATTACGCAATGCCTATATGACTGCTAGTCATATAGGCATTGAAACAAATGCGTTTTCATAATCTATGAAAATCATATAGAGAGGTTGATTGTACTCTGCAGATTTCTAGATTACCTGATTCATGACATGGATATGATCCATCGTAGAATATCCCTTCCTGAAGCCAGCCTGTTCTCTTGGTTGCTTGAAGTCAAGTTTCGCCCTGATTCTATCAATCTTGGTCAGTATTTTATAGAATACTGAAAGCAATAAGCCAATGGGTCTATAATTCTTCAATTCTTTAACGTCTTCCTTCTTATGGATTAATATAATGTTGGCGTTCTGCTAGCTCTCTGGTACACTTGGAGTCGTGAGGCATTGCGTATAATGGGCCGCAAGCTTTTGAAGGATGATATCTCCTCCATCTTTGATTAAATCGACTGTTATTCCATCTTCCCCAGCAACATTTTTCCTGGTCATGTCTTGCAATGAAGAATGTCTCACAATGAAAAAAAGACGAAAAATCGTCTTGTGTACCCTTTTGTGTGTTCTCTTCTCGTGTATCCTGTTGACAGATACCGCCAGTCCCATATTTGTGCCAGACTTCGACAGCCTCACTTGCAATATGACGCATAACGTACAGTTATTAGGAGGGAGCATAAATAAATATTGTTGAAATTTGCCCGATCTTTTGATGATGATGAACAAACTTTATTGAATTCGCAGACGGGTCCCCCCTCCCCCTTGTAGGGAAGGGGGGGGGGGACCCACCCTAGTCGGCGGCCATGATCCCGTGGGCCCTGGTGGCGTCTTCGGCCTGCCGGATTAAGCGTGCCTGTTTTTGTGGGTCGGAGCTAAGGAGCGCGACCCCCCAACCCCGCCCGCCCGGGAATTCAACCCTCATGGGGGCCTCCTTTCGATATATTTTTTTACTTCTGCTCATGGCCAAAGGGGCAATGTCTAAAATTCATCGGCATGACATCTGTATTTAAATGGAGACGGAATGGAAGAACGTTCGTGTACTTAGATTTAAGTGCTCCTTAAACAATCCCAGGTGGTCGAAAGCGATCGCAACCCTCCACTACGGCGCCCCTAATAACTTACATGCAATTTAAATTTAAATGTGGGGACGTTAGATCTGATTTAACAGTGCTGTCTTATTTCTAGTTCACTGCAATCAGTCATGGTCGGTTACTGACACAGTCGGGTCAGCCAATAGCCGAATTCTGAAATAAATCTAACGGTGAACATAATTTACGCAGATTAGAAACGTCATTGGCCCGAGTACTCAACCTGACGCACGCCAGACTTGGCGTGTTCAAAGTTAGAAGTAGCGCTTTGAATAAATACCGGGCCACGTGACGCCTGTCGCGTAAATATTCCTGAAGTCACTCTATAACTGTATTTTTTATCTTAATAACGTAGTTCAAATCTACAAATGAATCGCTTATGACCAACGTGATTGAAAGCCATTTCGAAGTCAATAAAGATTGCACCCGTTCGTGTATAAGATCGAGACGCAGCTCAAAAAGCTGCGTCTCGCAAGAGTGTCCATGCTCAAATCCGTGCATGTTAATCAATAAAATTTAGTTCTTAGCAATGTATTGCATAATTTGGTAGGACAAAAAAGTCACAGTTTCGCCCTAAGGGCGAAGCAATAAATGCGATAGCAACACATCAATGCCATACGAAGTAAGGTGAGCGGCTTTGGTAGCAATATGAATTGTAGTAAACATGAGCTGATTAAGTAAGCAGGTGTGCTGCGCCGTAAGTAGACCGACATGAAGAGAGACTCGATGACCACGAGAAGGCGCCTGTGAAACGGTGGTGTTGATGAGAAGCGCTTCCCGTGGGCAGTGCGTGCGAAGGGACACACCTGTAGCGCTGCACTGCCGATCCGGGCAGCATTACATGTGTAGCGTGCGTTGGAAAATGTGGCCCGACTATTAATAACTGAATGAACAAGCGTGGTGTGAGCGCGCACAAACAAACATAAATAGATCACACTGAATGACTGCAGACAACGACTGTGAAAACGCTGGCAGCAAGCAGCGGGTGAAGGTACGTGCGGTCTATCGTTTCAACGGAAACTGAGCGGCGAATGCACGGCGCATAAAGGTCAGAGCCGTGTGGAGATAAGCGATGGTGCGAGCGAGCGACGAGTGCGGTTACTGGCAGAGTAGAAGTGCGCCCCCCCCCCCCCCAGCTCCCTCCGGCGCTGGCTTCCCGCTTCTTTGCTTGCGCGTGGGAGATTGAGTGCGTTCGCTCTCCGTGATAGCGCGCGTCCCCGCACGCTTCCGCTCGGGCATACGGCGCGCGGCGAAGATTTTATCTATAGGGAACCTGACGGCGACGGCGACGGCAGAAATCCGGTTGAAGTGTCCAGCAATAAAATATGTCCGTTGCGGCAGTGCGCGTCAGGGAGCCTGCATACTGTGGCGACACTCTACTCTCTCGAGTCCCCTGATGTTTTTCCCGCATGGCTCACGCGTCTCCTGGAATCCGGCTTCCCCGCATAGCGAATACCGCGTAGAGAGTCGGTGCCGTTGTTTGTCAGTACGACGAGAGATGGCGCGAGTGTTTCGATGCTAGCGCCACCTGACGGCGTGGATACACGTTTCTGCCGTCTCTCGCAGCCGAAGTACCGCCGTACTTCGGCTGCGAGACGTCGTCGCACGCGTCCTGACCGCGCGCTCGACGGTGAAACCGACCCGCGAACGCAGGGGCGTAGCCAGAAATTTTTTTCGGGGGGGGTTCATCGGCCCGACCGGGGGGGGGGGGGGGGGGGGGGCAAGCGTCTGCTTTCCACTACGTGACGTGATCGATAATAAGTATCGGTAGTTTAAGCACACTATATGCATGTATATCAAAGACATGGGACCCCCCCCTCGCGTGTGTGTGTGGCACTGTGTGCTTGTGAAGAAATTAAGTAAAAAGTAATGTAAGCTCACTAAAATACAGTAAGTACGACAGGTACAGTGGGCATTTGGAGCAACCGTCTCTCATCGCGCCACTGAATGGACCAG
>NC_051162.1:145596425-145634050 GCF_013339745.2 Dermacentor silvarum
AAACAGGCACGCTTAATCCGGCAGGCGAGACGCCACCGCCAAGGGCCCACGGGATCATGCCCGCCGACTAGGGTGGGTCCCCCCCCCTTCCCTACAAGGGGGAGGGGGGACCCGTCTGCGAATTCAATAAGGTTTGTTCATCATCATCATCAAAAGAATGGGCAAATTTCAACAATATTTATTTATGCTCCCTTCTAATGACAGCACGTTGTGCGTCATATTTCAAGTGAGGCTGTCGAAGTCTGGCACAAATTAGGACTGGCGGTATCTGTCAACAGGATACACGAGACGAGAACACACAAAAGGGTACACCAAGACGATTTTTCGTCTTTTTTTTTTCATTGTGCGACATTCTTCATTGCAAGACATGACCAGGAAAAAAGTTGCTGGGGAAGATGGAATAACAGTCGATTTAATCAAAGATCGAGGAGATATCATCCTTCAAAAGCTTGCGGCCCATTATACGCAATGCCTCACGACTCCAAGTGTACCAGAGAGCTAGAAGAACGCCAACATTATATTAATCCATAAGAAGGAAGACGTTAAAGAATGAAGAATTATAGACCCATTAGCTTATTGCTTCAGTATTCTATAAAATACTGACCAAGATTGATAGAATCAGGGCGAAACTTGACTTCAAGCAACCAAGAGAACAGGCTGGCTTCAGGAAGGGATATTCTACGATGGATCATATCCATGTCATGAATCAGGTAATCTAGAAATCTGCAGAGTACAATCAACCTCTCTATATGATTTTCATAGATTATGAAAACGCATTGTTTCAATGCCTATATGACTAGCAGTCATATAGGCATTGCGTAATCAAGGAGTACAGGAGCCATACGTACTCCTATTCTA
Organism: Dermacentor silvarum; assembly: GCF_013339745.2. Taxonomy (NCBI): domain Eukaryota; kingdom Metazoa; phylum Arthropoda; class Arachnida; order Ixodida; family Ixodidae; genus Dermacentor; species Dermacentor silvarum. The sequence goes on from NC_051162.1 coordinate 145,597,284, forward strand.
CAAGGATGATATCTACAAGGATTGCACAGCAACCTTGGTTCTCCACTAGAAAAGTAGAAAGATACCCATCAAGAAAGGGTCAGGCAAGCAGACAAAATCTCCAAGTGCTCTTCACTGCATGCGTAGAATAAGCATTCAAGCCATTAGATTGCGAAGGCTTGGGAGTGAGGATCAACGGCGAATATTCAGCAACCTTCGGTTTGCAGATGACATTGTCCTATTGAGCAACAATGGGGACGAATTACAACAAATGATTGATGACCTTAACCAAGAAAGTGGAAGAGTGGGGTTGAAGATTAATACGCAGAAGACAAAGATAATGTTCAAGGAAACAAGAATTCGGGATCGCCAGTCAGCCTCTAGAGTCTGTACGTTTATCTAGGTGACTTACTCACAGGGGACCCTGATCATGAGAATGAAATTTACTGAAGAATAAAATTTGGCTGGAGGGTATACGGCAGGCATTGCCAAACCCTGACTGGGAGCTTACCAATGTCGTTGAAAAGAAAAGTGTACAATCACTGCATTCTACCGGTACTAACACATGGGGCAAAAACTTGGAGGTTAACAAAGAAGCTCGAGAACAAGTTAAGGAGCGCACAAAGAGCGATGTAATGAAAAATGTTAGGCCTAACTTAAGAGACAGGAAGAGGGCGGTGTGGATCAGAGAGAAAACGGGGATAGCCGATTTTCTAATTGACATTAAGAGAAAAAAATGCAGCTGGGCAGGCCACGTAGGATGGGTAACCGGAGGGCCATTATATAGTTACAGAATGGATGCCACGAGAAGGGAAGCGCATTCGAGGACGGCAGAAAACTAGGTGGGCTGATGAAATTGAGAAATTTGCGGGGGCAAGTTGGAATCAGCTAGTGCAAGATAGGGGTAATTAGAGATTCCATATAAAGTTGTAAATATTAGCTTACTAATTAAATAAACAAGCACAGTGTCACGCGCGCACAGGTAAACATGAACACATCTCGCTAGATGACCGCGGGAACACGTCAAAACGTTGGAGTGAGAAATCGCGCCAGTGGCAGCGAGCAAACTGACCTTCCCGCTGGCTCTCGCTTCAACGAGAACTAAACGTCGAAAGCGCAGCGCATACGAAGGTACCGGCACTCGGCGAATGCCCTTTGGCCCATCGCAGATCGCTTTGAAGATGAGGCTGCCGCGGGCGTACACTTCAGCCGCGTCGCAGATCGCTTTCAAGATAGCTCCGTGAGCAGCAGCCGCGTAAGCAGAACGCACCCTCCCGTCTCCGTCGCCTCCTCCCCGTTCCTCGCGCATGAACGAAGAGCGTGCGCTTCCGGCCGCCTTCCTCTGTCGCGTGCGCGAGATTAAGCTGCGGTTGCCGGCTCACCCTCGCACGCCTTCACTCACACACGCAACGCACGGCTCGCGGCTACGATTTTATCATCGTTGGACTTTATACGGAACATCACGGCGACGGCAAAAATGCGCTTGGAGTGTCCATATAATTGCTATCGCAATAAAAACACCGCCCAAGAACTCCGTACAGATGGTTAACCAGCGAAGCTGAAACGTGCGGCCTCGGTGTTTATCAGTGGGTAATTCCAAAGTATTGAAGCGTTTCTCAATTACTGGTTACATATTCGTGTTTCTAGCGGAACGCAAGCGCCAATGGCGGGCGGATGCTGCTATCCACGACGCCGAGCGAACTCAAGATAATCGAACGCATGCGACAACCGCGAGCAGAGGAGACGGCGTTGCGGGCAGAGCAGCGTCAACGTGTCAATGGCGGGAACGCGTTCGCTAACGAGGTCACCAACGGCGCTGCCAATGGCGCGCGTGCTTGGGTGCGACGTAGAGAACGACGTAACTGACGCCGCAGCCAATGGAGACGTTTAGCGAAACATAGGACGAACGGTTTTTCGTTTCGCCTGGCCATATACAGCTTTCGCTGTAAAAACTAACACCACTTGATATCTTCCTTTCGCTATTGAGTCCTACTAGTTCGAATATATGAGTCGTCTTGATTTCGCTGCTGGCATTTTATACGATGTACAGTACTCAGCTATTCAAGCGTAATACTCGGAGCTCAAGGCTATCGGCGCTTTGCGCCACCGGTGAGCGCTGGGGATCCAGAGTAGATGCGCAGCTCAAAAGCGTGGACACGGAATAAAGAAAGAGGACGAGAAAGTTGGACAGGGTAATTGAAAGCGTAAATACGCAATGAGGAGTCACACAAAGAATTCAAGGGCACTTAGGTGTCCCTACGTGGATGAATGCGAAAGCATTGCGACGTCACGTCGATGACACCTCGGTCTCGTTCACGTACTTAAGTGGATATCCAAAGGAGCCGGGCGAAGCTACTGACTGAGAAGTCGAAGGTTCGTACATCGCAGCGTACGACAAAACTCACCGAAATCACCGCACCGACTGGCAGCTCCGCTACGCGCAGCGCTATAGATGGACCTGCGGCGCAGTAGCCGCTTCTAGCTTATGCAACCGTTATCTTTACAGCGCTTGCGGCAAACCCTATGCGCGAAGGCAGGCTTTCTGGTTCTTTTTTTCTCTTTTCACCGCACGAGCAGCGCCGCCACTGCAGCGGATGCGTGGTGGTGGGCGCCATCTGGTGGTGTTTGAAGGAACCCAGCGGCTCACGCAGCGCGCGCATCCCGTTGATTGGCTGTGACCACGTGACTTTTTTGCAGCATCTCCGGCCACGCCGCCGGATTTTCCGCTTCAAGAGCCATACATTGCTTTCGCAATAAAACAAGTTGACACGGACATTGCGCGTTTTCCAAAGCACGACGACCCACACGACAAAGCCGTGTCAAGCGAGCACTATATAAGGCAAGGATGCGTAAGAATAGGCTGAGCGTTATGGCGGTTGTTCTTTCATTGATTCCGCAATTTACCGCAGTCCACGGCAAAAGATGGCTACCCCCTACAGAAGCACTCCAAATCCTTGACTCTAACGGGTGGATGAATTTTACCGCGCGAACAGCACAAAATTTCCAGTTGTCCTTAGCAATCGCCTAAGAGACGCGGGGCCTTGTAAAGCCTACTGTAATTCACCTTAATCTTCTTTAATCCACCCTAATCCACTTTATTCCTCCTTCATTTACCTTAATTAACTCTAATCTATCCTAATGCCCTGCAATCCACCGTAATCCACCCTATTCGACCTTAATCCAATCACTAATGAATCATTAATTAACTGCTAACCATTAATCCTCTCATACATGACTGGACATGCTTGGGTTCGCCTCTGGCCTTTCTTGGATCACTTGACTTTCTGTACGTCACAACGTTACCCCGAAACGTAGAGATCTAAGGCTTTCGCCTTAAAATACCTGGTTTGCAGTTGCACTTAGGCCGGCAGATGCGTTCGCTAAAACGTTCCTGCGGTGCGGCTGCCGACCTTCCGGAGCGGCTGCACGGGACCAGGTCACCCTCGGTGCAAGTTGGTTCGCAGTGGGCGTTACACTTCGGGTTCCACACCTCGGTGCTCGGGTCACATGACTGCGGACCTGCGAAGCGCAGCACGAAGCAGGGCGTTACGTGAGTGTCTTAGACGCTATGCTTAGACGCTCTCGGACGCTTTGTAATTCACACGTGTATACATGGTGACTGCGAAAAAAAATCTTGAAACAAGAAGAAATGAAGAAAGTAGTCGTCGTTCTGAAAGTTTATTAAGGAACGAAAATGTGTAGCTTCGCCCGTAAGCGAAGCAGTGATGCTACTGCTGGCGTAATATTATGCTCAGTAAGTCTCACACTGTTTCGTGCGGTGTCGGTAGTTATGTGTAAACATCAGCAGATGCGCGTGAGCTATCTCTTTTCGGGAAAGAAGAAATATTGGGGCGACGATTCGCTACAGGGCTACAGGACGAAGAAGGCACCGACACGTACCAGCTTTCAAAGTTTATTGCTTCAAAGTAGTAACATCTTTGATAGATATGAAAGCAAAAGGGGGTCCCGTGGTCAACGACTCTATTGGTACCTCATAGCGTCAGCAAATCGTCGCAGCTCCCAAGCGCATTATTGTTCTCTGCCGTAGCATCGACGGAGGGGCTCAGGGATGTCACGCTTAACAAGTTCTGATCGTTATGATGGGCTTAGTTCTGACTATAGGGTGTCTTGTTACCACGTGGGTGGCACCAAGCCACGGCGGTGCTGCTATCGAGACGTGCACCCTTGTTCTGATTTGCGTCGGGCCAGAGTGTTTCAAGCACGATTTAAGTGTTTTATGTTTTGTGTTTTACTTGTGTCGTGAGACGATTTCCAAAAAAAACGGAGTGTTATTGTATTAGCAAGAATTAAAATTGATAGAAATAATATTAGCCAGAAGTAAACCTTCTGGCGTTCTGGCATTCTGTACGTTTCGAGTATGACGCCTCGCGGCTAACTGCCAGTCGTTCTTTTTTAAATTAATTTTCGTTAAATATTTTTCACAAAGTGCTTTCTTATCGCAAAGCAATTATAGTTTTTCCATAGTTTTCTATTAGAGTGGATATGCATCATATAGGAAATTAAGTATTGTGTTGTATTGTGTTGTATATTGTATTATTTCTGCGACGGTGAACGGCGGACCCCGGCGGTCGTCAAAAGAACTTGAGTAGTTAGCCCATTGCTTTAGCTGAAGTGTACTAGAATTCTAGTATACCATAATTCAGCTGTGAAAAGGAAGCCGGAGGTCTCCTGCCAATGCATCCTGGCCGGATGCATTGTAGGGGAATGAAAATAAAATCACCGCCCCTTCCACACCGTGAAAATAGTCCAACAGCGAAGCTCCGTTAGTTACAACGAGTGTTACGAGTGTTACATGTGCATGGGTTGCACGTGATGAAATTGCGTAAACACAAGTAAACGCAACAACAGCATCATATATAAACGTTGCGAGACGAGAACAGGCAACGACTTCCGACGCTACTCGACGAGTGTCCAGTTCTCTGGTCGAAATCTGCCGAGCCGCCGCCAGAGGCATCGGCTGCAGTCAGAAACACCGCGCGCGTTCGGCGCGAACGCGGGGAAACGCGGACGGTGTTAGCGGTAAGTGGTTCTTGAGGGAAAGGGAAAGGTTGGCGCTATCTTCTGCAGCCCTTGAGAGAGCACGGCTCAGCGCCAACGGGGAGGGGTAAGTGGGAGCGAAAGAAGGGATAGAGTGGAGACGCCATGGCTGGGCGAAGCAAAACCGGCAGGCATAGGCGGCACGTATCAGGCCGAGATGGAAGGCCTTGGTGTCGGTGTCGGCAGCAGCTCTGCGCGTTGCGCGTTATCCGAAAGGGCGCGCCCTTCTCTTATCTCCTCTCCTCCTCACGCCCAGCGCGGTTTCTCCTCCTCTCCTGGTCACGTGACCTGGGTGACGCCAGACAGAACAGCTCCGCTGTTAAAAAAGCTGCGCAGAAACCATTGACGATGATATTCAATGAGCGAGTAGTCCGAACGATCGGACGGATGAACGAACGAACGGGCGAGCTAGCGACAGTCCCCCCTCCCTCCCCTCTCCTTCCCTCCCACCCCCGAAACTCGGTTGGCCGAGAGCACTCACTCTATCCCTTGGCTGTTCTTAGTCGACCCTTCGCCATCTGTCTGGCGTCACGCAGGTCACGTGACCAGGAGAAGAGGAGAAACCGCGCTGGGCGTGAGGAGGAGAGGCGATAAGAGAAGGTGTTTCTGCGGCGCGCCCTTTCGGATTACGATTTCTGTAAAAGCCCCAAGGTCATAAATTCAAATTCTGTTTCCTAGAGTCACCAGAATTTCACTTTCCCTCTCAAATGCAACACGTATACATTTTATTCGTCCGTGCAGTGACTGATTTTGGGCCCAATAAAAGTTTATTCCTCATCTCACAAAAGCATTTCTGTGTATTGCATGTACTTGAATATAAAAATAGGACTTGGCTCCGAGCTAAAGCGTCTTCTTAAAGTGCAAATTGCGTTCCGCTTACGTAGTCTTACAACATTTGACAGGATCCCGCGTTGATAAAAAAGTAAATAATCGCGAAAGCCACAGCCGCCACGCTAGAGAATCCTGGCTCAAGCCAAACTTGCGAAACTGCCGCTAGTCGTTGTTATTGCTGACCTGACAGTTTTATGGCACCTGCCCAGAATTGGGCACTCGCGTCAAAGCGGCCGTTCAGAGAAGCATAAAAGAAAAAGCTAATAAAAAAAGTAGTGTTGTGCCAAGTTGGAAGATGAGGTTCGATAAGGAATAATTTCCGCGTCATTCGTTAACTAGCGGTGTGTGCATTGTGGGGTTTTGATGGCTGCGCAGAGCTTGCTGAATAATTTACTTTCAAATTTCCTGCGCCACCGAAAACATCGATCAATTTGGTTCTCTCTAACAGCGCCAGTTCAGACACAAGAAACAAACAAGGATACTTGTCCTTGTTTGTTTCAGGTGCTGAGTTTCGAGCTCTTCTACAAAACAAAACTGACCGATCGGGATTGACTACAGACTAAGCAGTACTTTAAGCGCAATTTTATGCGTCGTGTCTTAGGATTGCGATGGGAATAAGATCGCGCGCCACATTAACGAAAACTAGTGATTAGCGTAACCGACTACGTGTCGAGGACGGCTATTAGGGTCGCAATTTTAGTGTTTAACGCGAAGTCACCACTCTTGCGGAAACCCCATGCGCTTCCAATTCCTCACTTTTACCGGCACGTCATTGTCATCGCATCCAGTAATCAGTGTTGCGGGCGTACGTACAAAGTCTTAGGAAGAGACGGTATATCTGAGTACAATGCCGTTCTTGCATTACGCCCCCATCGAACTCAAGCCAACAGCTTCGGGCTCGGAAACAGCAGAACGCCATATATTCATTAAGCCACCTCTGCGGGTTGAGTGATAGGCGAGCTGGATATCGTGCATGAGCCTGCAGGGTACTTGTACAGCCTTCATTAAAGTCTGCCTTTTTTTCAACAGGTGCCCTCACGGTAACAGTCTTAGTTCTCACAACGTCCATACTCTAATTAGCGACCACCCACGAATGCAGTGACATAGCGCCGTCCTTTCATTTCAGTACGTCAAGCGCTTTCTGCATTCTTGTGCGTTTAAGACGGATAGTCTCGCCGCACAGATCAATCTTTGTATCTGTGGTTTTGGGATGAAACCTGAACGTCTTGACAAGTATTATGAGAGGTTACGATGCCGGTACTCAGCCAATGGAAATATTTTAGCTCAAAACAACGAACTTTCATTTCGAATGAGCCCATAGCATTTACATTAGCAGATCAATGCATTTACATTAGCAATCTTGGGGTAGCATGTTAGGCGAACATCCAGGCTAACATCTCCAGCATATAATTAAAGTTCGTATCTCTCTCTATGTCTATTAGCAGAGCTATAGCGCTTAAACCTGTGAGTGGACTCCAGCTGGCGCGCTTCTCTTTCAGAGGCGAAGTAGGCAAGGGCTGGCTTCACCTCTGTCGGGTTCTACGCTCGCCAGACTCCTTCAAGGGTTGCAGAATTAAGCGCCATTTCCTTCTGTAGATCACTATCATCGTCCTCTCTCGGGCACCCCCCTATTCTCAAACCTCCTCGCAAATTGATGCGGAGCCTCATAGAAGCAGAGTGACACTTTTGTGGAGGGACGGCGCTGCCATCAACATTCTTAGGTAGGGCATTAAACCAAATAAGAACATCAGCTTGGTAGTGCAACCCACCACCCCGTTTCAAAGGGGACGCTCATAGCATCCATCCATCCATTCATCCATCCATGCATGATTCCAGGTGTAGTGTTGAGTGGGGGGACTTTCCAGAATACGGGGGTATGTTTCAGAGAGGGGATGGCACGGAGAGAGAGGTGAACTGCGGTTTTGTGCGTGAGGCTGCTACTGAATTTTTCAGGTTATCGCAAAGCATGGTATCAAAAACGGTGAAAGGTAAGTCAGTGGAAGTAATTTCTTTGAACAAGCAATGCATTAGGAACATTAACAAAGTCTTTGATCAACGATGGCGCCCCGAAAATCTGTGGCGTTCCCTGAACGCGAATGGTTCGACCATTGATGCGTATACAGGCGACATCTTGGGCTTGCGTATAAACGCGAATAATGCAGATTTCACCCTTGTGGCAGCTCCAAGACTTGCTTGTTTACCAAGACACGAAGATCGCTGGTGAGATCACCTGGAGTCTCGTTCACGTGGAGACGCGAATCGTCGCCCATTCGAGACACGCAATGACGTTTCCACTATAGACGTAGTACGTGACTACACGAATGTGCTTGGTCATTGTTTCGATGGTTTTATACTGGTTAGTAGAGAACCAAAAGTTTTTCTACACAGTCAAGGACTCCCACAACGACTGTTCGTTTTCTTTGTCTCGGTGCATATTTTTTTTCCCAGAATTTTAGCATTTAGTGTATGTCGTGCAAGTTTGTTCTGCTAAGCCTGTCCATTCCACGTGTTAAAGATGAAGTGTTTGTGTATTAGTGTTAGTGCCGTGCAGGTATGTAGTTTTTTTTTCTTCTTTTAACAGGTAAAGTCAATGGCAGCGAACACTCAATTTCTAAGAGTGTATTTTGCATGTGTTGACTCCCGTGGGTGTATTTTGCTTGCTAGTAACCAGATGTTTTTTGTGTGTATGCCAGAGATTAGCAGCATTTTCAAGCATCTGCTGGCATCTTAGCGCTCAAGTGTACAAATTCCGCCAGTACTCAAGTATCAAGTGCACAGGTATATATGCCAGTTCGTCGTTTCAGCCAATCGAGGTATAACCATAGCCAGTTGCAACTATCAAATGTTTCGTGTTTTCTCGATTATCGTTATACGTAGACACGTCATCTATTTCATGTACATAATAGTCCAGTGTCCTGTGGCGCGGATTAGCTCAGAAACGACCACTGAACAGACAGCATTGCAAAGGAAGAGCGAGATCTAGTCGGCACGCTGCTACGCCGTTTGACGAAGGCCACCGCACATCTCGCAACTAACTGGTTTCGAAAACACTCCACTATTACTGCTCACGATCTCGCTTCAACTCACGATCAACAACCTTCTCCATCAGTGGCGTTGCCAGGTGCAGATCCAGTTATAGTTCGAGCTTTTTTTTATTTGCCCTGGACAAACTACTACTACTGACACGACCACGTATACGGGCGGATGATTTCACACGATTCTGGGGTCACGGATGGCACTCGAGGGCAACCGTAGTCAACAACGACAGTGCGCATGCGTCTGGCTGTCTGTAGGGTCAAGAATGCGGGATCTCGTTGCCCGTGCGTTTTACACGTTCCACAACCCTTCAACCAGTTTTATCCATTGACAAACAAACAAACGCGGCTATACTCAAACGCACGGGTCAAGACTGGCAAGTAAGGTCAGCAGTCCGCAACGATAAAATGCTTGGCTGCTAATGGGGCGTTGGGGTGGGAGGAATCGGAGGAAGGGGTGAGAAGGGTCGGTCATGCACGCATCTCGCTTTGTGCGCATTATACAGGTGCGAATCGATGCATTCGGCATGCCAAGCGCGTTTACCTTCGAGCTGCTGTCCAGCGGCCAAGTTGCAGACGAAGGCCACCAGGGTAAGGGCCAAGAGCTGGGTCAGCGATGTAGAAGCCATGACGACACTCCCGCAAATAGACGGGCTGAAAAACGAGTAGGGGGCACGCAAGGCGTCGTCAACTCCTTGCCCAAGCGGGCACTTGAACACAAGGAAGAAAAACACTCGCTAATACTGGCCGTGGTGTGACACGCGATAAGTATAGCAGAAGCGTTTTGTGGCCCGCGTAGTAGCAGACGACGTTTTCAGGTTTCCCCACCTCGAAACTGCTTGCAAAACAGACGGCTCTCGAAGTTACCGCCAGCAGACGATGTGGACACGCGCGCGCGCACACACGCACGCACGCACACGCACACTCAAACACACACAAACACACGCACACACGCAAACACACACTCAAACACACTCACACACACGCACGCACGCAAACACACTCAAACACGTACGTACACGATATTTGTTATGGGCCAAACGTATTGAGAAGGATGAGAAGCACAACTTCGCGGTTATCTTCGGTTTATTTGCCCAACAGTTTCGAAACCGATATTCTTCAAGCGATACAGTAAATTCTCGCGACACAGCCTCATATATATAAAATGAGAGAGAGAGAAGGCTAAAGGGATTAATCGCTGTTTACAGGGGTATTCAACACGCATTCGTGGAGTCGACCAACTCATAATTAGCAGTGCTTGGGTCGTTGACGCGTTCCCCAAGACGAGTGTCATGGTTTCGCGAAACGAGGGGGGTAAGAAAAGGGATGGTAGGGGGGGGGGGGGAGGTGCGGTAGACGAACACGCAATCCATTTTGCGGGGTTCGTATAAGTCAAAGCGTTGCAATATGAAAACAATGGGTAAAATAAAGAGGGGAGGGACGAGGCAGGAACCAGATATAGCTCTGAGAGGTACTCAATACTTTATACGTATATTGACGAATGTTGCCCGAAGGCAACATACCAGGAAAAAATTTTTTTTTCTTGCCGAGTTTCAGTATTGAGTACGAAGTTTCAGGCTAACTGTCTTCGGCCTACACTGAATGGCAGGCAGCAATCGTCATTTGTTGGTTTGGAGCAGAAACACGGGATGAAGTCGTAGTTTGGCATGCGACTCGCTTTCTTTTGAAATGAATGCCAGAGGAGACAGACCAACGTAATGTCTCCGGCTGCAATGGTGTCACACACGCGATGTAAAGCAAATGAAATGTACACCTATGGGTCACATATGACGACAGCTGGCTGTGCAAATTAAAAATGAAGCCTTAGGCGGCTTGGGGTGAAGCCCACTTTCAGTTTCCTGCCTGGGGTTTTCCCCCTATTGCTGAAAAAACTTTCGGCGAAATATTCTTTCTTCTTTTTGTTGATCATACTTATTCTTGATGTGTTTTGCACATTTAGATAGAAAATAAACAATTTTTTTCTTGGTCTAAAACATATGTCTCGTCCTTAAAACCTTAAAGAGATATAGCAGATGCTGTATGTTGTATATGTGCCTTCTCTGTCCGTTTTGTTGTGTCTGCGCTACAATAAATTACACTCTCATCGACGTTATAGGGCGATAGTCTGCTACTCCAGGTACATACCCAGAAAACGCCTGGTTCCGTAAATCTGACCTTCAAGCTCAGCCAAGGTCAAACTGGGACTTTGCCTGCCACTAGCGGCGGCTGGTGCGTACGCCGCGTGGATGCCCCTATCTTGAAAGCGATCTGTGATGTGGACAAAGGGCGCGGTCGGGCAGGCCTCGTCTTCAAGGCAATCTGCGATGTGTACAAAGTGCACCAAGTGCTGGTAGCTGCGTATGCTGCTGTGCTTTCGACGCTTAGTTCGCGTTGAAGCGAGACACAGCACGAAGGTCAATTCGCTCGCTGCTGCTGCCGCGCCGAGCAGCGTCTGTCTGTTGTCTTGTGGTGCAAGTGTAGAAGCGGTGGTTTCCGACGGCGCCGAGCAGCGTATGTTTTCGTTCTCCAAGCAAGCAAAATCGTGCTATCACTCGACAAACTTGGTTTAACCGCGTTCAACCACGGCCATTTTTTAGGTTCCCCACTTCGACGCGCCAAAACAGACGGCGGCCGAAGTGCCACAGCAGACGACATTTTCAGGTTTCCCCACCCCGACGTGGCAGTAAAACAGACGGCGCCTATAAGTTGCCGGCAGCAGGCGACGCCATTGCGATGCAAGGCCGCCGCGTGCAGTGGTATACAGCGGTATAAAAATGCATGCGAATCATGTCAGGCGTGGCGCGGAACATAGTTCTGTCTACTGACATAGTTACATTTCTAGTGGCGCCTATGCGGGTCTTCGCATTTATTCTTCCACGCGTGGACGGGTTCTGGCGTGTGTGCCTTCGTTTCGCAATGTGTGTGCTGTGCCAACGTGAATCGTGGAGTGTTTGTTCTATAGGCATTCATTGTTTTCTGAAAGAGGCGTATGCACTTCTTTTTGCAGTAAAGTGAATAACCTTCCGCACGCTTTGTAGACCCAATTGATTACGGCTCTGTATATAAACGTTTTTCTTTTGTAGGGCCTCAAGCTATTATTCCCTATTAAATAAAAAGAAAGTAAGCCCATTACTCACATACGATTTAGGAACCATACGGGTTTTTATAAAGCATTCCATATATTGACATGAAAGTGAGACATTCAAGTTGATATTATATTGATGTGAGACCTTCGCACCTACAGCATACGGCGCGCGGCCCCGATCTTTGTGCACTTTGACTTTGCACAGAACCTCATGGCGACGGCGACGGAAATTTGCCTGGAGTGTCCACACGATTGCTATATCATGAAAAAACAAAAAAAAACAGTGTGCTAAACGTGCTTAAATGTGTTAGTTTCACATAGCGTCTGCAAACCAGTGCTTAAACACATCCCTTCTTCTACACGGAGTGCCTTACAAGCTCATTTATTACACCGTTGGAAAATGGGGGGAATGCTACTCCCGGTACATAGTTCGCATCGCAAGGCTAATGAACAAATTGCCGTTGATCTGGTCTCATCGACGGAAAGCACTAAGTGAAGCAGCGTAAACAAATTGTTGCATGTAGTGGTTATGAACGACATGCCCGCCTCGCTGGCTTAGCGAATGGCTACGTGTGCTGCTAAGCACGAGGTTGGGGGTTCGATTCAAGGCCACGGCTGCCGCATTTCCATGGGACCGAAATGCAAAGACGCTCGTGTATTGTGTATTGGGCGCGCTTTAAAGAACCCCAGGTGGTCAAAAATAATTCGGAGCTGCCGGCTACGGCGTGCCTCATAATCTTATCATAAGCATATCACAAAACCACATCACATTGTTGATGCTGATTTGATGCTGAGTCCTTTTTAACATGGCACTATACATACGCGGAGGATTTGCCACACAAATGAGTAATTTAATGAGTATCGAAATTAATTTCCGATAAAGCAATAAAACAAACTTTATGAGAAAATATAGCGAAGTTAAAAACAAAACAGTAATTAAAGGAACATACGAGAAAATCTCAGCAGAGATATAATAACCCCTCATCATATTGTAAAGCATACCTGCCAAGTCATCCGAATTTTTCGTACACTTTATGCGAATTTGGGCCGATTTTACGATTTTGCAAATGTGGCGCGTCAAGTTTTACGAAAAAAAAAACTAATCTTGTTTGCGAAAATGTTCGCTCGTCGGTTTCCATACTTTCCCTTTTAAAGTCTTGTGATGGCGAGAGGATGCACGGAGGTCCACTTGCTTCGAGCAAGTTTATACAAACAAGTTCTTGAAGCAGGTGAAATTGACAACAGCTAAGTCACTGAAAAAAGTCACCGTGATCCAGAAACAGTTCGTGCCTTATCGTTATCTGCTGTTGTAAGTTTGGTGCTTATCCGTGTGCTGCTTTTAAAGTTAAATTCTTGTTACTAAAGTTCATATGCATCTCTGAAAATACGTGTATTCAGCGAAATTATATTAAAAGAAATGCGAGCCATCTTCCCCCTTTCTCTCCCTTTCCCTCCCATTTCACGGGATCTTACGAATTGTAAAGTTCGCAGGTTGGCTCCAGGTGTGAGTAAATTTTTCTTCTTTCGAAACCCACTTATCGACCGGTGACACTCTCCCAACCTTTTCGTATGCATGCCGCGCACGAAATCGTGCAAGTCGTCTTACAACTGATGCCATCTAAGTCTACTCGATTTTCTAGTCGAATACGAAGATGTGGAGTTGGGCAGATTAGGTTCGGCGAGCACAACGTTACGCAGGCACCGACAGAATGAAAGAAAACAAGAGCACCTATCGGCAGGCCATCTAAACCGTAAAACAGATAATCGCTGTACTATCAGAGTCACAGAATGAACGCCAAAACACTTGAGGGTAGAAGGAGGTTTGGATGGTGTGATTAGAATGCGAAATTTGCATATAGATGATAGATCAATTGTGGCGCCCGACGAAAGCAGGTGTAATTGGTGACAGCTGCAAGGATTCATTGTCCTAAAGCGACGGAAAGTGAGGCGGGGATAATTATGACGACGACAACACAACGCAGATGATGTTGATTATGATAATGACGACGACGACTACAGCGACAACGAAGTGTCCTGCCAACTCCTGTGTTAAATAAGCGGAAGCCGCCGCTCGCGGACTATTTTATGGGGCAATGAAGGGAGAGCTACACGGGCGGAGATTCTCACAGTGTGTTATTGTATTACTGCGCGAAGTAGTCCGGCAGACTTTGATAGCGCTTTGGTTTCGTGGGACAGATACTGGGGAAAGGGGGGGTCAGCGTAGTTGCCACGTGTGATGGTTTCACATTTAACCAAACACGAAAGAGGGAAGAGCAGAAAAATACGTCAAATTTGAGATTCGCTGATCCATCTTGTCTTATCTTGCTGTTTTATACATCAGATGTGTGTGTTTTCTCTTCCCTGCAGCTGAAACTAGCGCCGATGAGAATGAGTGATTTCTTTCAGAAGCGCTTTATTTTTGCGCGAATGCACAGAACGTTGCTCGCTCGCGTGTCACAGAAAGTAACATGTTGGCAGCTCCACGGTCAAAGATAATGCTTGCTTTCCTATAAATTAAACCAGGCGGAGGCATCTATGTTTGTTCTCGTTGCAACTTCGCCATAAAAAGTTTGACAATCACAACAGCCAAAAAAAAAAAAAAAAAAAAAACACGAGAAATCAATGTTCTCTTGGGAACAGGGGCGTGTAATGTATTGCCCGAGCACTTACACGTGCCTTGTACCACTTGATTTTAGCTGCAGGCCTTGGCTTCGAAATAAAATAAAAAGTATTATTTTTCTTTCATTCTCCTTTATCGAGCCAATGATTTCCAATCTTACTGCTCGCAATTTTGCACAATTGATAATTACAGCAATATAATCGCATCACAGATTTATCTAATTTGCAAACGGGGTAGCTGATACGAAGGGCAAAGTATAGATAGGCGTTAAAGATATCGTCTGCCGGCTTACATGTGTTACTTCTGCTTTGATCGACGGCAGAGCGTAATCCGGGTTTCACTGGAACGTTATCTGGGATACGATCTGGAACCGTGTTGGCATGCATAAAAACATGTCACTCGCTCGTCGCTGATCACTTATGCCGTATAAACGTTTCACCACATCTGGCAGGGTCTTCCGGAAGCCTCTGAAAACGGACGTGAGAAGTTATCTTGCAGGAAGTGCCTTGTGCGCGCAGGCTTCCGGTCTGTATACGCAACCGATAGCCGTCAACCCTCTCTGAACACTTCGCATCCGCGCACAGCGTAGAAATCTTCCTTCGCAGGCATGCAGTGTTGCTATCGCAGTGTAGAAGCCTTCCTACGAAACATCCTATCAGAAGCGCGGCGGTGCTCGCTTAACCTCATCGTGGCTGTTCTCAAGCGCGTGACCCTATGTGATGGTAAGGTAAAACATAAAAACGTCACCAGGAGCTTAACAGCAATGCGCTCCAGTATTCGGCAGTTCTAACACCCCTTTTTATCATCGCTATCGTGGATATCATTATCATAATTTATGTACACCGCAGGACGAAGGCATCTGCCAACAATCTCCAATTACTCCTGTCTTGCGCAAGCGGATCCCCGTCTTATGCCTGCGAACGAATTTACTGATTATTTGATTCTCTACCGTCCTCGATTGCGCTTCCCTTCTCTTGGCACCCATGCATGCGGTAACTCTAACTAATTTATTCGTTATTTCTGTGAATGATTTAACATATCTTTATCTTATAAAATTTGCTATAGTTCTTGACACAGTAACAATGCAGCTGCAAGTACACCGCTGTCCCACGTGAAGACAACTTGTTGAGATTTGCCAGCCAATTACACTCGCAGGCTTCCATGACGTCAAAGCCTAGACGAACTTCTTTCGGCATACAGTGTGTCTGTGGAACCCCTTTAGGGCGAGAAAGCACAGCGGGAATATGCAGCGCGGCTTTGTGATTCTTAGGCTCTCATCGAGTGTAGAGGAGTCCAACTGTTTGCATTTCTTAGAAATGCGCTTCAGCGGTATGAACCCGACGCTCTTACCCGTATATAACGAGAAAGAAATGGACACTGAACACGGCCAATCATCTCTGGCCACGCCCAAATGGGGCGCGCGCTTTAACGGAGGACGAACGACGTTCCTCTTAAACGGTGAATCACCCCACGAGGGACATTAAGTCACAGGAGTGTCGTCAACAGCAAACCTTGCGCATTACGTGAGTCACGTATTACGTGAACCACGCGATCGTCGGCACTTTCTCAGAAGCTTTCAAGAAAGAACGACCGGGATCCATACTTTCGCATCCATCGATCCATGGACTTTAATAAACACTACTTACAAGCGTGCTAATAAACTGAAAACAGTGAAGTAGCACCTTTCCTGACAAACTTCCGCGCTATGTCATAAAAGTGCCGTTGCGTATCTCATCTACAGTACTGTTTACTCTTAAAGACAACATATATAACTAGTAATGCAGCCAATATAACTGAAAAACTTTGTTGGTAGAAAAAAAAAAGAAAATGGCTGATATGACGTATTAGGCTGATATCCTGGCACTAAAAAAAAGTAGTCTGCTTGCCTTCATGTCATTATTCAGCCGTAATCGGTCGCCAGTTACGCAATAGACGCTCCGTTTGTAAGTTAGCCATGTAGTGTACACAGACAGCATTGTTTTCGTCAATATTGTCGGGCAGGGATGTGTAGTTAGGGATATATATGAGCGGAGAGTAGTCAGTTGGATGGCTATTGATATCTAGAAGAGCGCTGCTCACCCAACCACGCATCGCACCTTCGTGAGTGGGGCACGGTTTAAGAGGTGCGCTTATTTTGAAGAACAGAGATGCACTAAACCTGGTGAATGAGTGCTATCGAAATCTTCCATCCATCACCATGACATCATCGCACCACTATACGGAGCACAACTCAAACCCGGGTATGTCAAACCCACATATAACAAATAATTGTGCACTATAAGGAACAGCTGTAAAATCCCGTTGAAAATTTCTGCATAAAGTTTTTTATCTTATATATCGAATTACCTATATATCGAACTTTTTTGTGAACCCCTTCAGATTTGATATATCGGGATTCGACTGCACGAGAAACGCATTGCCTTTGTAATAATGAGTAAAGACAAATCATTACTGAAATTAGCTAGTTTATTGCTCTATCACATACGTATATAAGTCAACTGGCATATAGATAGAGAGAAGAATTTAGTTTGCGATGCCGCACATTGAAGGCCTTTCTCTGAAGGGGTGTTCGCTCGACTTCATCAGTGCCACTCGCTTCAGGGACCACATGAGCAAAAATTTTTTGTTCCTAAGTGCCGCGTACAGTTGGCCGGCGGCCTTTTGAAATAACATGTCCTATATCTCTAGCGGCGGTCAAATGGCGTCGAGAAGAGTACTAGCGTAAGGACGTTTTTGCGAGTGTGGGTCCAGGATTGCCACGTTAACACGCATAGTTACGCGTCAGTCGCGCCGGAAGATGCATCCGCAGTAAGATTTTTTTTTGACAAAACTTTCGATACCCATTTGCGCCTAAAACTATATGCTCCCGGACCTCTCAGGAGCACGCGTGTACGATAAAGCGAAAATAGCGGAGTATAAAACATTCGCGGCTCAGCCACCTTACCTGGAACGAGACGCGCTTGAGACGTCGAGCCTGCTGAATGACGAAGACGACGTCGACCGGCGTATGAGCGAGGATCCAAGGTTATCCGGCGACGGAAAACACCGCAACCCGTCGGTTTCCTTTTCTCGCCCTCCCGCTCTCCACCTCCGTCTCTTTCCTTTTAATTTTTAGCTCGTGGACCGCGTTCTCTTCACGTCTTTGCCGGGGCAATTCATCGCTGCCCTGATCCGGCAGTCCGGAACGTACGCACACACACGCACGCGTACAAACACGCGAGAAGGTGGCGTTCGTTTCGGACGGACGTTGCAAGACTCGTCCACCGCTTCGCGTTCTTTCCCCCGTCCATTCTCTCTTCCATTTCTTATCTCTCCACACTCCTCGACATTGTTCTTCGCTTTGTTCTTTGTTCCGCACATGACTTCGAGCCCCCGTTCCCCAACACCCTCGCAAACCTGTGCGCGCAGGCGTGCATATATGCCTTCTGCTCGCGAACGCCGCTGTAGCAGACGACGCAGCAGACGACGCGCGTACGCGCGAAGCAGACGATCGCTGGCGGGCGTTCAAAGTAATGGCGCGTCCGAGCGCTTCGACGGCTGCGTGACCGGAGAGTCAATTGGGGTCGCGACACGTGTGGGTCCGATGCACAATCGCGTGCGGGAGGCTCGCGCTGCAAGAGCGTTACGGCGGCCTTTAAAACAAGACTGGACCTGGGCGCGCTGCATAATCAACGAGGATGTAAATGCGAGTTCTTCCGGCACAGCTGTCAGCTGTACGCGTTATGGATGGCACGTGCCAGCGATCCTCGCTAGTTCCTCGTCGATCCGCGGCCGTGGCAGAGTAGGATTGTACGGCGAGCGCGAGGCGACGCCTTGGAAAATTGCGCGTTGCTTAATTGGCATCTCGGTATCCTTCGCCTCCGGTTTCTTCGCAGGGACGTATAGACGTTCGCTTGGAGCGCCGTGTTACAAGGAAGTCCAATTATACTACGAGCCGAAGTTGTGTGTACACGCAGGTCCTTCATCTTTCACCGGCGTTGTTGTTGATATTGCTCATCACTCCGATCATTGTTGCCGGTCTTGAGTTTCGCGCCAGTGTTCGAGGACGTCAGGCCACTCGGAGAAAGATGCTCCAAACACCAGAGCATTTCGGCGTCTCTGACGCCGAAATAGAAGCCTCGATATACTTAGATGACCTGGGCACCTGAGCAGATGACGTGGGCAACAGCACCGTTGTCGGGTTGTTCTTTGTGTCCTTGTCTACCCAGCGCTGTTATTTTCCTAAACACGAATTCCCACCAACTCGCCCGATTTTCTCTTCTAGTACTTGGATGACATCACGATTAACGTAGGTACTGATAGAACACGCGTCATGATAAGGTGAGGGTAGTTTCAACGTTTATTTCGATGACCAAAAATTTGTGGTGCGGACATTAAAAAAACAAATAATGATGTGTATGTCGCCGTTTTCCGACTGTGAACGACTGAAAGGATACGTGTCATTGCATTTGCCGTGTGGTGCACAGTAATCAATGTGGGAGGCTTCCTTGTACCGCTTTCAAAGGATAAAATCGGCGTTGGCTCTCCACTATTTGCGGGCATTAAGTGACTACCAAATAACAAAAAAAAGGGGGGGGGGAATTTACAGAAAATCCAAGCTCTCGCAAAATTCCGAAAGTGAGTAACTTTAATCGCTCAGATAATGATTATTCACAGCCTCTGTTTTTCGGTTTTTAGAAACGCGCTGCAATTTTTACTTAGCAAATTGGCAAGGAAATTTCGGCGCTTAACCAACGGGAATGGCAAGAAGCCTATATTTAACCTGTGACTGCACTACAGGTCATAGGGGAAATGTACAAAATAAAGTTAGAAATTAATTGAAATTCTGGAGTTGTACGAGCCAGAACCTCGTTCTGATAATGAGGCACGCCGTAGCGGAGGACTCCGGAGTAACCTTTACCACGTGGGGTTCTTTAACGTGCACCCAATGCACGGTACTCGGGCGTTTTGCATTTCACCCCCATTGAAAAGCGGCCGTGGTGGCCGGGATTTGATCCCGCGACCTCGTGCAGTGCATCGCCCTATAGCCACTAAGCAACCACGGCGGGTACAAGATAAACTACCATGATTGTGTCGAGGGGAAGCTATTGTTCAGCTCGTAACGGCAGCTATAATTTATTTTCGTGTGCCTTTGTTCACAGTATTCCGTCTACGATTTTTTCATATTCAAGTTTTCTATTTCACCCACATGGTGACCATATGAAACGGGTCAACGATCGGATAGCTCTCCCACAACCGGGCTGAAATCACCCTGAAATCAAAAAGTTGCAGTCTCGCCCGAAAGGCGATGCATCGACTGCCATAGCAAATTAGTAGACAGTATAAACTTGTGAACGTTCGCTTACTAACTAAATTAACAAGCATGCATGGCGTCACGCGCGCACAAGCAAACATGAACACATCTCACTCGATGACCTCGGACACTCGCTGTAAAAACACTGGTGTGAGGAAGCGCGGCAATAATATACCCGTATATGACATATGTCCGTATGCGTTTTGTATTGGAAAAGACTGCACCAGGTAACACGAGAGACAAGGAAGGAGACCGAGGAACTTCTTGTCCCTCGTGTTCTCTGGCGCTGTTTGTTGCCAAATGAACCAACTAGCCCATGCGAACAATGCGTTTGTATTGGAACAATTTTTTTATACGAGGCCCGATGTAATGACCCCGCATTACGGATAATAGGCGTGTATGGGCTTCTTTAATTGTTCAGAGGCGTGGCTATATGCAAAACCAGCCTAGAAATGGCGAAATTTTTCATCCAGAAGAATTGGTTTTAAAATCCCGGCTGATTTGTATTGTTGCAATCATAAGGCTTCGTATTTAGGTTTCGACCACCATCTTTAATACTGTCATGTGTATCTGTCATGTCTGTCATGCATGGGACAGAGTGCACTCTCATAAATGTGTGATGAAGTCTGCATCCCGCGTAGAAAGTCTGAGAGGGAGTCTGATAGGGTTTCCCTGAGTGCTGTGTCTCCATTCGGCGACGTCCACTTTTCAGAGGTACTGGGGCACATCCTGTGTGGGAAGTGTCCGTATATACACTTTGTAATAAAAAAAATGGAAGAAAAAGAAAAACGTACGTCGTACATCGCATTTTTATACACGTTTCGAGGGGGTGATTGAATTGGTCCGTACCGGCTCCTGCCCGAAAGATTCAGGCCCGGCCTGGTTTTCGGTTCGACACATTAGCCCTAGAGCCCATACGAAACTAGGTCGAGTTCTCGCTTATTGTGGAGATACTGTCATGTGATCAACGGGCGCCTGGCGGTCTTCAAGCCGCAAAAAATAGCTTTTTCCCCCTGTGTCCTCTCTTCCTGTTTATGCCCTGTGACTGTGAAAGAAAACATTTCATTTCATTATACTATCCAAACACGCACAGATTATTATTCGATAATTTCATAAGAAAGCACACATGTACAATGGACAGAGTGGGAAACAGGGAGGGACAAGGCTGGCAACTGCCACCGAGATTGGCATGACGCCTCATTATTCTTTAGAGAGGAGAATATAAAAAAAAATAAGTTGGAGATTATTTACAAGACGCAGATTTCACTGCGTTAGGTGTTCCGCTAAAGTTGCTGGTTCAAAAAAAAAAAAAAGAAAGCACATTATTTGATCACCATGAATGACGGTAAGTACACTTTCCAAATACACACAGCGAAGGCATAAGTGAACACTCCCGTACACACCGCTAGCCATTTCATCTCACTTTTGAATCTCATATAATCGTTCCCATTCAGTAATGTGGATGGTTGGGCAAGTTGGGGATTAATCATAATACCGTGTGGGTGAAGCGGTGTACTGAGCAGGAACAAAGCGGAGAGAACACAAGGACGAGAGTGTCCTGCCTCCTTGTGTTCTCTCCTCTTTGTCCTGGCCAGCGCGCTGCTTAACCAACACTATCACCTGCCACTGCCAGGCGGCAACATTCTTTTCTAGGCTAAGCTCACTCACACGCAATGGGAAAGGCTGTCTCACAGAGTGTGGATTATGAAAAAAAGTGTTGCACACGTCAAATCGTTAACGGTTTTAGAACACGGATGTTCATGATGGTTAGAGTGCATTTTGAGAAAAACTGACTCGCCATCCCGGGCCTTTCAAAGTTGATGTCCAGCGAAGCTGTTGAAAACCACCACTACAACTGATGAGGGGGTTATGCAACGCTTTATGGCTTTAAAGTAACGGTAGTAATGACATCTTACACTATAATGGTAGTAATGGGAGTAATCATAATTTTGATGGTGGTGGTGGTGGTGGTGATGATGTTGAAGCAGGCGGGGTTAGCCTGGCATACATAGCCGGCAATTGTTCCGCCTGATCCTCCTTCGAGTTGATATCAGGGGTGTGTCACCAATTGTCTATGAGCCCCGTGTCTCGCAGGAAGGCCAGCAGCAGTCGTTGCGCTCTCTTCCTGGTTGTCGCAGGACCTCCGGGGAAAACGACGTCTTCAAATGTCCTGTGCGTAAGACCGCTCTTTTGTAGGCTGTCGATCATCGCTTTTCTTTCTTTGTCAAACTGTGGGCATATCCAAATGTAATGTTCGATGTCGCCAATGTCACCACAGAAAGCACAGAATGGGGAAGCGCGAAGCCCAGTCTTGAATAACCAAGCTGTAGTGTACGCGGAGTCGGTCCTGATGCGGTATAAAAGCGTCGCTTCCTCGCGGGTAAATCCATGAGTCACGCAGGCTTCGTTGGGATTCTTGTGGATCTCCCTAAAGTGAAGGCGGATTAAACCCTTAGGGTTCTGAAGAGCTTTTGGAGCTTTCACTTTTGGGACACATGTCAGCGCTAGGCGTGCAAGGGCGTCAGCTTTCTCGTTTCCATCAATTCCTACGTGTGATGGTATCCACTGGAATCTTATATTAAATCCTTTGCTTGTTAGATCGTTAATCAGTGCCAGAGATTGCTTTGTAAATTTCTCTAGAGGTAGGCCACGATGCAATCTCTGTAACGCTGACTTGGAATCCGTCAGCACCACGACATCTCGTGCAGAGAAGGCCCGTAGTTTCCGCAAAGCCGCGGTGATTGCGGCGCTTTCTACTGTTGTAGAGGAAACTACGCGATCCAGTCGGCCAGACCATGACACATCAAGGGATGGTATGCAGAATGCCGCTGCACAGCTATCTGTTTGTGCGCACACCGAGCCGTCTGTGTAAACTTGTAAGTGGCATTGAAATGCTGTGCTCAAGTGTTCCAGCACAATAAACTTTGCTTCTGCAGTTGAAATGGTGCGTTTCGACGGTAGGTGGGGTACACTGAGGCTGCAGGTAACGTCCGAAAAAGACCATGGCGGGTCAAGGCGACTGCGTTTAGGCCATTCCAATCCTAAACATTGGAAAGTGTTCAGCGCCGCATGGAAATGTGAGCGAGTTCTTGCTCTTAGCCGCCGGAGAAGCGCCGTGCCTGCGCGGGACTCGCCCAGCCTTAATAGCTGCGTCAGCAACGCCTGAGATGCCAAGAGACGGAGTGGAAGAGATTCTGCCTCATTAGTGACTTTCTTGTTTGAAGCCGTCTGTGGAACTCCCATCGCCAAGCGAAGTCCCTTTCTGTGCACAGCCTCCAAGCGCTCGAATTGACTCGATGACGGGGATATCAGAGGGAGCTGATAGAGAATGCGGCTTGTTATCAGTGCCGCATTCAGTTTAAGCATGGACATAGGATTGTTTCCCCAACGTACACCTGCCAATCGACGAAGTGCGTTGACTCTTTGCACTGATGCAGCCACAACACTTTCGACCGCACGACGCCATAGTAGCTTGCTGTCGATGGTGACGCCCAGGAATCGAACATGAGTTGCACGAAGAATTGAATGCCCTCTGATATTCAGCGTCAGGCGTGTTGACTTGCGTCTCACTCCCGGGAAAAGCATGAAGGCAGATTTTTCCGCTGATAAAGATAGGCCAATCATCGATAAGCGGCGTTCGATGGCGGAGATTGCGCCCTGGGCGATCCGGGCCAACCGTTTGTGTTGGTACCCCGAGATCCAAATGCAGATGTCATCTGCGTAGATAGACATTTTAACTGCCGTCCGACCTACTTTCAGTGCATCTGGAAGGCTGGCCATGGCAACGTTAAAAATCAAGGGAGATAGGACGCTTCCTTGTGGGACACCGAGGGAAATTCGTCGCTTATCACTCATTATACTTCCGAGCTTAACTTGGGCATACCGATCTCTGAGAAATTCATGGATGAATTGAAGAGCATTTCCTGAGACGCCCATGTTTTGGAGTCCGTTGATGATGCCTGTATGAAGCACACAGTCGTATGCCTTGGCAACGTCCATAAAGATGGCGAGTGTGGAAAGGCCGTCCGCGCGATGGTGCTCGATATGGCTTATTAAATCCAAGACACTGTCCTGGGCACTCAACCGTGGACGAAAGCCGGTCATGCACGATGGCAGTCTATTTCCTTGCTCAAGATACCATGTTAACCTCGCACATACTAGTCTTTCCATCAACTTTGATACGCATGATGTTAGCGATACTGGCCGATATGAGGCGAGGTTCGCAGGATCCTTTCCGGACTTGAGTACTGGCACCACCCATGCTATCTTCCACGTTTCTGGGATCTCTCCCGTGCTCCAGACGTGATTAAATATGGCCAGAAGGGCTCGTCTTCGTTCGTACGGCAGATTTGTCAGCATCTGATTGCTGATCGAATCGGGACCCACAGCACAGCGTCTTCTTAATTTGCTGAGCGCCATATCCAACTCACGGAAAGTGAATGGCGTATCCATGGTATGGAATGCTTGAGACAACAGAGGGTTCGATACTCCTGCTGATCTGCCAGATGTGAATCCATCTGCAAAATCTTCTGCAAGGGTTTGCAAATCTTTTCCTTGCTTCAAAGCAAGTGCTTCAAATGGCCTGTGCGGGCGAATCTTTCCGGATAGGCTATTCATTACTCCCCATATTCTTGTCATGGGAGTAAACGCCGATAAGCTCTCACAGAAAGCAGCCCACTGAACTCGTCTTAACCTTTTTGTGTGACGACGGATGACAGCGTTTATCCTGTTGTAGTCAGTTTTTGCAGAGGGATTTCCCGTTTTTCTCATTAGTTTCCGCTCCGCTCTCCTACGCGCTGCGCGAGGTTCTTTAGTTTCAAATCAGGAGTAGGAAAATGATCTGGCAGTTTCAACATTGAAGTAGCCACTCTCTTGCTCCGCAGCATATCTGCGAATAGCTCACCAGGGGATTCATCCAACGCTTCTCTGTATGTGTCCCAGCGTGTCACAGCACAGAATTGTCGACCAGCAGTGTGAAATCCGGTGATGTTGGTGAAGATCGGAAAATGGTCGCTGCCCATCCTGTCTGGGGCCGTTGTCGACGATACATAAAGGTCTGTAGAATGGATCACGAGGTCTATGGCACTCCATGAATCTGGTGGTCTGAAGAAAGTTGGTTTACCATCGTTCGCGATACATAAGTCAGCAGCATCCGCGGCTGCGACAAGTTCCTTGCCTCGGAAATCTGCGATCTTATCTCCCCAAAGCGAATGATGTGCGTTAAAATCGCCACAGATTATTCTAGGAGAGGGGCAACGAATGCAAAGGTCCTTTATAAACGCCTCCATAGAGACCTTCCTGCGTGGACTTATATACACCGACACCATGTGCACACTGAGTTTTCGGTTTCCTAGGCACACTTGCACAGCGGTGACTTCCAAGAAGGTAGAACAAAGGTCCTGCACTGGTAAGGCGACGTGAGGTATTTCTCGCCTGATGTATATCATCGCACTTCCATTAGCAAATGACGGTATACTCGGATTTCCATGTCTGATGTACCCTGGGATCGTCCTTCCATTAGGGAGACCAGCCTCCGAGAGGGCTAGAATTGGTATAGGTATGTCTCGAAGGAAAAGGCTGAGTTCACACAGACGCTGTTGAATACCGGCGCAGTTCCATTGCATTATTAAGGGCACTTTTGGGCGACGGAATGGACCAAGTGGGCGAGAAATAATCATAATTTTGACAGCACGCCGCCGCCCATAGCGGTGCTGGAACAAGGTTGAAATCAGTTGATAGGCTGGTTATTTTATATACGAAAGGGTAAGGACGTCACACCCCACGTCGCAAGCTGCATGGCGTCGCAGCGGCAGCTTGCGCAGCAGTAATCTTTGCCACGAAACGTATGTGCGGAGCGCTACGTGCTTTGCATTGTTATCAGGAGCGCCTTGTTATCAATTATGTGATTCGGATGCGTGTTTTGAGCTTATTCTTTATTGAAACGTGTGCTGCTCTGTATGTTGTATGCGTGATTCCAAAGAATATATGTGCTGTTCGCTTCACTTTGCTGAGTGCTTGTAGCCTCTGCCTTACGGGGGTATGAGCCATTGCGTTTGGGGGTATGAGCCATTGCGTTTGGGGGTATGAGCCATTGCATTTGGGGGTATGAGCCATTGATGATGATAGTTTTCTGGCGACGTTACGCCACGAAGGAACTCCGGGATCCAAGCCATAGACAGCTTCGTTGTAAAATATGTGAAGCTGATGTGTGTTCTCTGCAGCTGGAGGGACCACTCATTCGGCTCTACGTATCAACTTTCAATAGGGCTTGTTCTGAAAGCGCCAGTGGCCAGGCGGATACCTAGATGTTGGACGGGATCTCACATATTTAGCGCGCTCGGGGCTGTAGAGTGATATACCATGTCACCATAATACAATCGTGATCGAATGAGGTATTTGTAAAGGTTCATTAAAAACTTCCTGTCACTGCGCCATGTCGTGTGAGATAAAATTTTCAGTCAGCTAGTTGATTGTTTTTAGGCATTTTGCCTTGATATATTTTATGCATGAAACGAAAGTAACTTTAACGTCAAATATAATGCCTAAAACTTGCGATTTTTGTTCACAGGTATTTGTTGCGCATACATTTCGATACTGGGATCTGCAATGATCCCTTTCTTACTTGTGAAAAGAACACAAAAGCTTTTGTTGGGGTTAACTGCGAACTCGTTTTCGTCTGCCCACTTAGACACCTCGTTCAAGCCCTGTTGCACTTGTCTCTGGCACACTGTAAGGTTGCAGTAATTGAAACCTATTTGTACGTCGTCTACGTAGACGAAATACAGTAGAAAATGGCTGGAGGTAGTGAAGAGCGGAGTTTGTTCATCTTCACAATAAAAAGCGTACAGCTTAGCACGCCCCCGTGGGGTAACCCAGTTTCCAGCGTAAACGGACGCGAGAGTGTACGTGTTACCGATTTTCACGTGAAAAGTACGTTTCAAGAGGTAACTCTCAATAACCTCCAACATGATCCCCCTGATACCTATTCGTGACGGTTCCCGGATGATTCCATAGAGTCACGTGGTGTCATAGGCCTTTTCCATGTCATGTAACACGGATAGAAAGAATTGTTTGTGAACGAAAGCGTCCCGAATATTAGCTTCGACACGCACGACATGGTCGCTTGTTGACAGGCCTTCTCGAAACCCACACTGATACGGATCAAACATTTTGTTCGATTCAAGATAATGTAGAAGGCGACGATTGGTCATTTTTTTCAAACAACTTGCAGAGGCAACTTGTTAGGGCAATCCGGTGATAACTTGTCACTGAAGCGGGATCTTTACCCTGTTTCAAAGCTGGGATGACAATAGCTGCCCGGATAGTATTAAAGAGTGCGAGTAGTGTGATTGGCGTGTCTGCGTGAAGGTGTTTAATCATGTCATACATAATTCTGTCGGGACCCTGTGCAGAGTTCTGATATGCATTCAAGGAAGCTCTCATCTCAACAACGCTAGAAGGCCTGTTAAATGGTTCGTTTGGGCTACACTTACGGTAGAGTGGCTTCCATTCTTCCGTTTCCTTGTATTTCAGAGAAGGATCGGAATAATGCATAGAGCTAGAGACGTACTCAAACTGTTCATCAAGAGTCCTTCAGACTTTTTCCTTCTTCATTCGCCAAGGGCAACGAATGGATCTGCTGCCCCTTCAGCCTACTCAGGCCTTCCCATGCTTTCGCCTCCTGTGTGTACGAATTAATACCGGAGAGAAACTTCTCGCAGCTTGTCCTCCTTGCTTGCCCTCGCGTACGCGTTCCCTGCGATTTTATGTGTTTGAATTCAATAAGGCTCTCCGCATTTGGGTTTCGATAGAGAATGCCACATGTTTTATTTCGCTTCTTTCGCGCCTGTCTACAGTCATCATTCCACGAAGGGACTCGTCTTTTGCATGAGTTGTCATTTATCTGTGCAATGCACTTTTCTACTGCGTATATTATAAAAGCGGTAAAATACGTTACTACGTCGCCTATGCTAAATCTACTGATAAAATCTCGCGATAAATAACTTCATTCTTTAATATGGTCCCAGTCTGCCGAGGCTAGTTTTCACTGAGGAACATTTGGAGGGCCTTCGTGTTGCTGTATGAGGTTTAACGTACAGGGAAGTGGTCACTTCCAAAGGGATTTTTTGTGGCACCCCATTCTAAATACGAAGAGATGGCCGCAGAGCCAATTGCTAAATGAATTGAAGAATATGAATGGAGTTGGACACTGTAACACGTGGGCTCTTTTTTATTAAAGAGGCACACACCAGAGGATACAAGAAAGTTTTCCATTAGCCGGTCTCTCGTGTCGCACACCGGCTGTCTACCCAAAAAGGGTTAATATATGGTGCTGGGAGCTGGTCAATGAAGCTGTAGAGTGCAGTTTTGCTGAGCTATTGATAGTTTGGTGGTACGCAAATGGAGCAGATGGCTATCAGCTTGTTAAACAGAATTGCTCGCACAGATACAGCCTCGAGGGGCGTCTGAAGGGCAAACTGTTGACAAACAACAGACTTAATTTTTTATACAAATACAGCTACACCTCCGAACGAGGCAGAAGCGTTGTCACGGTCCTTACGAAGAAATGGCATATTGCGCGAGAAAATTCGACTGTGTAGGCTTTGGGTGTGTTTCTCGGACACACAGCACCTTCGGATTAAATTTATATATGAGTTCTGTGATGGCGTCAAGGTTGCGAAGAAGTCCTCTGACATTCCACTGTAGTATTTGTGTATCGATATTGCAGAAGATGTTTGTAGAGTTTGTCTAGTATAAGAAGACTAACTTGACTTACGCAGCCCCTTTCGTGACCTGTGATGTGGGGTTTTTCTTTTTTGGAGCGATCGCGAGAATCTCACCGGTCCTTAGGCGCTGGCGGCACCGTCTGGCCTGTTATGTCCATCGCCTCTTGCGAGGCGCTGGACCCGTGCTCTTGTGAGCGGTAGGTTTGGCTTGAAGGTCTCGTATCGAGGGAGGAGACCCTTGAGGGCATGCATCAGCCCGGAGGTCGGTGACTCCTTCTTCTGCAATGGCGGAGCAGCGCTGGCTGCAGCCACCAAAGGGGCGGATGACGTCACAACGGCTTCCGGCGGACAACCGCCGGAAGCCGTTGCGACGCGGCCCCCTGACGCGCCCCTTCGGCAAAGCTGTTCTTGGGCAGGTATGATATCTCCTTGAATGAGATATTTTGTTTGACATTGATTGTGACAGTTTCTTTCTCCTTCTTCCATGATGGGCACGACCGCGAGTATGCGGCGTGCTCTCCATCAAGGTTGACACAGTGCGGAGTGCTATATCGCATGTTTCAGAGGAATGTTCATTGGCACTGCATTTGGCGCAATTCAGCCGGCCTCGACAGTTCTGTGAACTGTGGCCGAGCCTTAGGCACTTGAAGCATCTGAGAGGATTAGGCACATATAGATGGCCTTAAAACTCGATTTTAACGTCCGACCAAGGGCCTAAAATAACGTTGGAGTACGTTAGTTTAGGCGCTTGGTCAGACGTTAAATCGGCTTTAAAGCCATCCAGCGTTACTGGACTTCATAAAAAGTACGGGCCTATACTGTAGGCTTTGAGTAGACCAAATTGCTTGCTATATGCTTCGCATCATCCTCCTCTCGTCATCGTCGCCCATCCCCCATGCGCCTCTTTCTTTCCCTCTTCCATTTCCCCCAACGCAGAGTAGCTGGCTAGAGGAATGCACCTCAGGCCGACCTCTCTGCATTTCGTATTAATAAACTTTTCTCTCTCTCTCCCTCGGCACGTATGGCCTAACACGAATCCTGATGTACCTGGCCTCGATGGACTCGGGCAGAAAACTTGAGCCGGAAGTAAGAACTAGGTGTTTGGTCCGGATTTATTTGCCGTCACGCCTCATTTTAATTCGTTTAACACTGATAAGGTTCTGAATACTCCAGCCCACCAGAAGTTCAGCCTCAGTCAGCTCCGACAAATCAACATCGGGGACGACGCTGCAGGTGGTACGATGCGGGGTCACCGTTACTGGAACATCTCAAAAGCTTTTGGGCAGTTTTTCATGTTGTTTCTGATCGCGCAGCTCCAGAAGCAGATCGCCGCTTGCTATTTTCAATGCTTTGTAACCTGGACCGAAAACTTCAGTCAGAGATCTTGAGACGAGGAAGGATGAGATCATTCTCATTGCCTTTCTGTCTTTATAAGAGCGGATGACGTAAAACCGTGGAAAGTTTTTCGTTCGGTTCCCAAAAAATTGTAAGACATCATCGGTGCCTCCTCATATCTGAGGGTGATCAGGGACTTTGGGAAATAAACTATCCTTAAATGTATCTACTGATTTCGGCAAAAACGTCAGCCGTCCACCTTGGAGCCCAACAAGGGGACGCCGCGAGGGACAAGTACTTGTGCAACAAGGGGACAAGTCCTGCGGACGCCAACTGTACGTTTCCGCTGTAACCAAGTATGTACAACCAAGGTTGGTTGTTCCACACAAGGTTATTCATTGCTGCCGGGAATATTGGAAGAAAACGGAATAGAGGAGAATACAGGAAAGTCTGTAAGTGAGAGAGAAAGATGGAGATCAGAGAGGAGGATAGGAAAAGGCAACTACCGATTTCCCCCGGGAGGGTCAGTCCGGGGTTGCCGCGTCTACGTGAAGCCGAGGCCAAAGGGGTGTGTTGCCTCCGCCGAGGGGCCATAGAGGTCCAAGCACTCAGCATCGGCTCAACCCCCAGGATCCCCCTTTCCCCGGACATGGCTAAGCCGTGCTCACCTACACGAGGGAGGACCCAATCCCCATGTGCTCGTGTCGCAATAGACCAAATGCCTGCTGACGAAGACGCGACTATGTAAGTCGATTCGTTATATCTGTGTTGTCTTCAGTGGTGCGAACGGCGGCATGGACGGCGACTGGTGTCCTCCTCTTTCGCCACGGAAGTCCTCTCTAGCTCTGGTGGTTGCGCTAGAGGAGGAGGGCTGTCCCGAGCGATACGGGCGCCCCTATCTTAACCTATTCACGCAGAAATGCTGCCAACCACCGAGAAATTCCTGGTACGGTAGCCATTCGCATTAAGGTAACCGATGGACTCCCACACAAATGGAATTGCTGTCAACGGAAAAGAAAGGAATGCGGCAAAAGATTAGATATGGGGATGGACTTAGGAAAGTTTGGAAACGGAACCTCAAAGGAGCGGGGAAATAAGTTCCGCTTTTTAGGAGTTTAATTTAGCGAGAGGTGAAAGGGTTAGATACTTTATTACCAACAGTAGATAATACGTGCAGCAGACCTGATTACAAAGCTGGTTTCTACTTGCACGCAGCCGCTGGCTAGAGCTTGGTTTGATTTGGTGCCTATAGATATAGCACAAACCACTACGGGGGATTGGCCATGAATCGGGTGGCAGTGGGTAGAAAAAGGAAGAATACTTAAATAGGATTTTCTTATTTAAGAATGAGATATTAAATGAATTCTAATCGTTAATATTAATTTACATGCTATATCATCTTAAAATGTGAAGTTAATATTGTTGTTTTCTTGTTGTGGAAAGTAAAACAATAAAATTAGCATGGCAGTCTCCTTGTTTCCATTACAAAATTAAATATGGCATCACATATGCTCCTATTGCAATCTCCTAGTGCCGACGCCCCCAGAGACAGAATGTTAGGTAGCGTAATGGCTAATCCAGTTTGGCGGAGGTGACATTCTAGAAGTCGTTTTCTAAGCATGGTGAACCGTGAAGCCTACGACACTCCATAAAGAAATGGTCCATAGTGTCGGGTTCATCGCAATAAAGACATTGAGGGGAAGGTGACAAATCAGACCTATGGGTATAAAAATTAAGCCTTGGTATTCGGCAACGCATTCGCGTATATGAAACTTCAAGTTTTCTTGTTGAGCACCATCTGCTGTGTCAAGAAAATCTAAGGTGCTGAAAATCGGTGTTATTTCATACAGGTGATTTGGCATGTTCTTCTTGGACGGAATTTTTTTTTAATCTTGCAGAAGTGACGTATGCCGAAGATCTTAGGATCCTCAGTACAGGGCCTTTAAGAGATGCCGCTGCTAGTGCGTCTGCTGGCTCGTTTAAAGTGAGTCCCACGTGCCCTGGCACCCATACCAGATGGATGAGGCGTAAAAGTTGGGGGAGGGATGAATGAAATTCTCGGAGAATGATAGATGAATTGGGCACTGATAAAGTAGAGCAAACAGACAAGGAGTCCCTTATGATTACGGCTGAAGAAATCGATGTGGGAAGTTTTCGTAGAGCTAACTAACTCTGCCTGAAATATTGGCGTAAAGTCGGGTAGTCGAAGAGAGAAAGAACAATTTAATTATTTCGAAAAAATACCCACTCCTGCCTTCTCTTCACTGACAGAAGCATCTGTGGCTATTACTGCATTTATTTGGAGGTTGTCGAGGTGGTCATCTAAGAAACCTTTTAGGTATATAATAGGTATAGAATAGGTAGAATCTTAGCGTTATTAGGAAATTTATCATCGAATTCAACGCTTACTGTCGCAGTAGGTAAATTTGGTAAATCCACGTCATGAATTGATACTTATGGCTCTAATAGCTTCTGCACAAAAATTACCTGGGGACAATGCAGTCTGGAACATTGATTCCCATAGAATGCAGTCGGTTCTCGAATAAACATATAGTAGGAGCGTGTCTGGGGAGAAGCGTAGATGTTCAGTAATGCTTGGACTGTCAGTATACGAAATCGAGTTTGAAGAGAAGGTAGGTGAGTTCCACGATAAAGAATATTATTCACTACAAATTGTGGTAGGCCAAGACAAAGACGTAGTGATTCGTGTTCTAAAAGAACCAGAGGGCGTAACTTATAAATAGGACCTCCAGAAAATAGCACGCATCCAAACTCTAGAAGGGGGCAGACATACATACAATAAATCATCAGCAGTCTCCCTGTGCATTCCAAAACGATTGCGCTGACTCTTCGTAATAAACCAACAGCGCTAGAGCTATCAGCACAAGCCATTAATGCAAGAAGACGAAAGACTCATTTCGTAAACACAAAACGGCAATTTTAGTGAAGCAACCACTCTCGAAGTAATCGATAACCTTGGTCTTCGTCTCTAATTTGAGCGCATTGCGCGGACTTTTCTGTGCTGCCATCGGAAACAGCAAGAGATCTCACAGCTCACCAACATTGCCCACACAAAGATCACACGCGTATTTCAAATGCCGCTGAGATTGACCGCTAAGTTTCATTTTCGGTAATATTTTTGTTCTGTTTACCCAGAGTTGAAAAAAAAAAAAACGTGGTACCGCTTAACGCCTTCTATTGCGACAGAAATTACATGGATATTCTAGGTGCACTTCCGCCGTCGCCATGATGTTCCGTATAAAGTCCAAGTGCGATGACACCGTGGCCGCGTGCCGTATGCTGTAGGTGCGAGCGAAAACGTGCGAGGGCGAGGATGGTGGTTTGATCTCGCGCGCGCAAGGCAGGCAGACCGGGAGGAAGCACGCCGCCTTCCACCGCGCGCAAGGCACCGGGGGTGGGGTTATCTATTCAGCGACGTTCCTTTATGCAGTGCTTTAATGGTAAAACCAACCAACCATAACACTGTTGTTCCGTCGGGCGGCAATTACGTTTAAGGGATTTCCGTTTACAGAGATTAAACTGTAATTGGAGATTGCTGAGAAAGGCTGTCGCCCTGCAATAATATTAAATAGGCTAATGAAGGCTGTGATCACTACGACGTTGACGGTGACAATTACACCACGATCGATTGCACGAAGAGCACCGGTCACCTATACTGGAAGTTTCTCGCATACCGTCGTAGCTAACGGTAGCCAAGCTTTTCAGCGGAAAAAAAGAAAGATTTAAAAAACACGGTAGAAGGATACAATTATAGGATCTACGGTGTTCGATTGCCGGTGTTGTGATGACCGAACACCGGAGGTCTTGAAATCGTGTTTGTCACCGTGTTTTTTAAAATCCTTTCGTTGAAATGCTTGGCTAATGGTTAGCCGGGACACCCTATATACACGTTGGAGAAGGGTTAATCTTAGAGCATTATTCTTTCCCGGAATTGCCAAAGGCTGGAACGGTCTTCCTCGCAATATCGTCGCCATCCCCTGTCCATAGTCTTTTTCTGGGAGTCCGACTGAGCACCTGTTGTCTCGCAAGGCCTTTATTGTGTTGTTTCTTTCTTTTTTTTCCCCACGCCCACACGTTATTAATGCCCCGTCGAGGGGACTTGAAGGTTAATAAACATAATAAAACGACGCAGGTTTTTGTTGAGGCAGTGATAGATTGGCGAGGCTGAATCGAAAGCGTGTCCTGTTAAACGCCGCCCACACGCGAGCATTTCGCGCTTACGAGTGAAGCTGGCTTGAGCATATACACAGGCGCGCTATGTCGAAGTCACCCAACACCTGCTAACACGCGTTGCGTAACGCCGCTTTTAAGTTGCTGAGGCGTGGCTCCGCAACTCCCGGATACGCGTGGCAGCGTTGCTAAACGTGACACGGTTGTGCAGCGGTTTCTTCCCACGTTGCAACAGAGGTCAAAGTGCAACCGGCGGCGTGACTAGAAGATTAAACAACGAAGAAGGTGACGACCAATTCTTTTATTTTTTCTACTAGCATCACCTGAATGAGCTGCTAATAGTCGCCATCTGGTGATACCAGGCTCATTAGACAGGGCGATACCTGGCTGTATACACTTACCTCCGCATTCAGAAGTGAAACTTAGCTTGAAGCCCGTCACCCGGGCTTGACATGATATAAATGACGCTTGTCGTGAATGCGCCGAAGCAAACGCAATGGGCGTCCTGGGCATGTTCACGCCAGGCGTCCTCTAAATCAAGTCAAGCGTGGTCTTCATGTTTCAGATGCATTTCTGAATACTGGAATTAGATGTGTAAGATAGCTGGCCTTGTCTAAATTACATAAGTCGTGCCTCTTATTCTGAGTCCTTGAGTATTTTTTTTAATAATCTCGTTTGCTTGTTCGAACTTCGTACGCTCTTCCGCGCTTTGCCCACGTGTGCTTATAAATTGGTAATTGTGTTTATTAATCGCAGCCTGGCTAAATTACTTTGATCTTGCAGGTCTTTCTTAAAGCACGAAAGTGTTCTCTGCCCAGATCCAGTAGGGAGCCTACATGCAACGCCGTTAAAGCAACGCCGTTAAACGGCGTTGCATGTAGGCTCCCTAAGATCCAGTAATAACATGCCCCATCTACCCACGTCACCAAGTCATCATCAACATGCAAAAGAATCCTCTACCGTTTGCTTTGAAACCTACTTATCAATGATTATAACATAAAAGTTGTCTTGCGTACCCGTTACGCAGATGGATGAGACCTTCCTTGCGCGCCTTTATTAGCCAGAAATCTGTAAGCTTTATTTCACGCGTCGTGTTTTGCCCGCTCCACGTTGAAGGCCATAGGAGGTAACGAATCATCTCTACGAACAGGTACCGAAGAGACGCACGCAGTAGTAAGATGCCACAATTCCTGCGGTTTACGATGTACAGGAGCCACGTGCTTGCTGTCGCTATCATTGCTTCGTCCTTCGAGCGGAACTTTTATTAAAGACTGCTTACATTCAGGGACCTGTGAGTGTGCAACGAAGCTGCCAGTAGGTTGCTCCTTAAAATACACGTTTCACTTTTGTGCTATAACCATTTCCTCTGAAAGAGAGATAATTTTAACAGCGGAGCTGTTAAGGCCGAGGTCGAACTCTGCCGAGCTTTATCAGTTTTGCCAAGTAGTAGTAGTAGTAGTAGAGGTTGAGGAAAAGAGAAAAGATGCATGTTTCTGCAGCCCTTATAGGGAGCACGGTTCAGCATCTGAGGGGCGGGGAAAGGGGAATAGAAAGTAGTAAAAGTGGAAGAAAGGGAGGGAGAGGGTATTCGTTATGGTCTCGGGCAGGGTGCCCATACAGTCGGCCAGCCAGCATCGAATCGGCAAAGTAGCAGAGTACGACCCTGAATACCCTGCTGGGGCTGCGGGCTGGGAACAGCAGGTCCGTGCTGGAGGCTGAAGGCAGGCCCATGCGGCGTAGTTGAGCCACCGTGGTGGCTCGGTGTTGGTTGAGTGCGGGGCAGAAACATAGGAGGTGCTCTAGTGTTTCTTCTGCCCCGCACTGTGTGCAGGCTGGTGAGTCAGTTCTACCCAGGCGGAAGCTAATGCGCAGGTCTAATGCGCAGTATAAAAGCGTGCACTGTCGGCGTGGAGCATACCGACGTTCGGCGACGAGTATGGCTAGGACGAAAGAAGAGTCTCCGGAAGAAGAAGCGGCGCGGAAGGAAAGACGACGGGAAGCTGCTCGAGCATGGGCCCCACGACGATGTGCCGCCCCAGAGTTCCGAGCAAGGGAAGCCGAGACTAAGCGACGGTGAAGATCCGAAGACCCCGAATTTCGACTGAGGGAGACGGCGTCGCGGCAACGGTACGAAGACACTCGTCGGGAAGTAAAAGCCAAGTTGAAGCCACCGCTCCGTTGTTTCATCAGTCTTCGCGACGTTAAGTCAGTGAATTAAGTTGCGCTGAATACACATGTACCAGCTTGAGCAATATAAATAGTAACGTTGAAATCGCTTTCGATTGGCCTTAAAGAGTATAAGCCAGATGCCACCATAAAAGTGCCCAATGCCAGTAAATGTTAGACGGGACAGCTGCCCGCAACACATTCACGTGTCAGATTCAAATACAAATATCACGAGTATATTGTTCCTCGAAAACAAAATCGGTGTCCTCTATCCAATTGCTCACGACTACATTTTTTGCCTCTGTGAGTTAATCCTGCTTGCACTACTAACGGTGGCGATACATGTAGATTGCTTTAGTTTTGTTGTTATTGTTTGTTCGTGATGCAGAATGACAAGGAGTGATTTCTTGCCATGATCGTTCGCTAGGCGACCGCTGTGTTCGTCAAG